>NC_092174.1:16734985-16967485 GCF_045791955.1 Oncorhynchus clarkii lewisi | reverse complement strand
CACAGACACCAGTTGTACTGGGATGTCTTTAACCCCTGCCGCCCCATACACACACATTCTGGAGGTCTTTGTCCACAGTCCCAGGGGCCCAATCTGGTCTGCGACTGCTCTGTGATCTGCTGGGCTGGAGATTCCTGGGGATATGTGCAATATGGGTGTTAAACTGGCCTGGCATGGTGCCATTCACCCCCTCCAGACATCAGTCACAAGTCAGCTGTACACACACACACACACACACACACACACACACACACACACACACACACACACACACACACACACACACACACACACACACACACACACACACACACACACACACAGGCCTCACTGTATTCTCAGATATAAAAGTTTCCTTTTTTGACATCTTTTGTAAAAAGATATCTATTAAAAGCAACTAAAAAAGAAGCCAGAATTAGAGATTCTTTATTAAGCCATTAAAGTGATTTCATTGGTTTATGGGTTTGTCAGGATTCCCCAACAGGCGACCCATGGGCTGGGGATTTTAATTAGGCCCCCAAGTGTTCAAAACAAAAAAATACAAAGAATATATTTACATTTGTATATCATTTTCAGTGTTGGACCTAAAAGACTGTAAAATTCCCAGGAAATCAGCTCAAAGTGATTTTAATTGAGGAAGTCTGTTCCCCAATATCCCCACGCATAAATAGAGAGGCATACTACTGTATGTCATCGTTTCCAAGTGGGATCCAGATTTGAAATGATTTTGTTTTTGTCAAAAACTTTTTGGGATTCTTGACGTCAATTTGCAGTGTTCAAATTATTTCTAAGTACAGTTGAAGTTTAAAACTTGTTTTTCAACCACTCCACAAATGTATTGTTAACAAACTATAGTTTTGGAAAGTCGGTTAGGACATCTACTTTGTGCATGACACAAGTAATTTTTCCAACAATTGTTTACAGACAGATTATTTCACTTATAATTCACTGTATCACAATTCCAGTGGGTCAGAAGTTTACATACACTATGTTGACTGTGCCTTTAAATAGCTTGGAAAATTACTGAAAATGATGTCATGGCATAAGAAACTTCTGATAGGCTAATTAACAACATTTGAGTCAATAGGAGGTGTACCCGTGGATGTATTTCAAGGCCTACCTTCAAACTCAGTGCCTCTTTGCTTGACACCATGGGAAATAAAAAATAAATCAGCCAAGACCTCAGAAAAAAATGCAGACCTCCACAAGTCTGATTCATCCTTGGGAGCAATTTCCAAAAGCCTGAAGGTACCACGTCCATCTGTACAAACAATAGTACGCATGTATAAATACCATGGGACGACGCAGCCATCATACCGCTCAGGAAGGAGACGCCTTCTGTCTCCTAGAGATGAACTTACTTTGGTGCGAAAGGTGCAAATCAATCCCAGAACAACAGCAAAGGACCTTGTGAAGATGCCGGAGGAAACAGGTACAAAAGTATCTATATCCACAGTAAAACGAGTCCTATATCGACATAGCCTGAAAGGCCGCTCAGCAAGGAAGAAGCCCGTGCTCCAAAACCGCCATTAAAAAACCAGACTATGGTTTGCAACTGCACATGGGGACAAAGATGGTACTTTTTGGAGAAATGTCCTCTGGTCTGATGAAACAAAAATAGAACTGTTTGGCCATAATGACCATCCTTATGTTTGGAGGTAAAAGGGGCTTGCTTGCAAGCCAAAGAACACCATCCCAACCGTGAAGCACGGGGGTGGCAGGATCATGTTGTGGGGGTGCTTTGCTGTAGGAGAGACTGTTGCACTTCACAAAATAGATGGCATCATGAGGAGGGAAAATTATGTGGATATATTGAAGCAACATCTCAAGACATCAGTCAGGAAGTTAAAGCTTGGTCGCAAATGGGTCTTCCAAATGGACAATGACCCCAAGCATACTTCCAAAGTTGTGGCAAAATGGCTTAGGGGGCTAGGTATCCCTGCTAGCGGGACAGCTTCTGGTGAAACTGTAGGATGCGCAATTCAAAAAAATAATCATACAAATTATGGATATTAAACATTTAGCTACATACAAGTGTCTTATATCGGTTAAAAGCTTAAATTCTCTAACTGCATTGTCCGATTTACAGTAGGCTTTACAGCGAAAGCATTCCATGTGATTGTTTGAGGACGGCGCCCCACAAAATATTTTTTCCACCGGCACAGGTTTCATAAATTCACAAATAGCGATTAAATATTCACTTACTTTTTGAAAATCGTCCTCTGATTTGTCATCCAAAGGGTCCCAGCTATAACACTTAGTGTCGTTTTGTTAGATAAATTCTTCTTTATATCCCAAAAAGTCAGTTTAGTTTGGCGCCATCGATTTGAGCAATCCACTCGTTCAGTATGCAGAGAAAGGAATACGAAAATCTTGTTTCAACAAGTCAAGATATGTTTCTATTTACTCCTCAGATACCCTAAAATGTAATCAAACTACAATATTTCTTACAGAAATAAGTATGTTCAATAGGAAACCGATTTTAGCAGGTGTGTCTTGTCTTCATGGCGCGGGCAAACAAGACTGTATCCCTGTACAAAAACTGATATTTCTTATTTGTTTTAAAATTTACAAATCTGAAACTTTGAACATACACTGCAGACTCCATGGGGACGGCATATCAATTGCATCCTGGGAGCTAAAATTGAGTATGTCCTTATACTTGCCATTGTAAGCGCATGGTCTCTCTCAAAAGAAAAATGCTGGTTTGTTTTTCTTTGGATTTTCTCCTACCATATCTATTGTGTTATATTCTCCTACATGATTTTAACATTTCTACAAACTTCAAAGTGTTTTATTTCCAATGGTACCAATTATATGCATATCCTGGCTTCAGGGCCTGAGCAACAGGCAGTTTACTTTGGGCACGTAATTCAGCCGGAAATTGAGGAAAAAAAAGCGGCTTAGCCCTAAGAAGATTTATTAAAGACATGGAATTTTTTAAAGATTAAATGTCAGGAATTGTGAAAAACTAAGTTTAAATGTATTTGGCTAAGGTGTATGTAAACTTCCGACTTCAACTATATATCCCCCGACCATCCACTCAAGGACAAATCGTCCCACGGCTGAATGTAATTGGGGACCTCTGTCAATGTAAACCCTGTGACTGAGTTAGACAAAGACGTAATGTCACTGTGGTTTCAAAGTGCACCAGATGTTCAGATCTCTATCTGTCTGTTCTGCTTGAGGCTACAGCACAGATACACACATACACACACACATACTGTTAGCGGGCACACACACATTGAATACTCTCACACACTTTAGGCATGTCTATTGCACACACACACACACACACACACACACACACACACACACACACACACACACACACACACACACACACACACACACACACACACACACACACACACACACTGTATGTACTATTTTTCACAAGAATAGATTCTCACATCTTCTATTTTATTTTATTAGGTGTGGTTCAGCAACAGGAGAGCCAGGTGGAGGAAACAGGCAGGAGCCAATCAGCTAATGGCATTTAATCACCTGATCCCCGGCGGTTTCCCACCTTCGGCCATGTCGAGCTTGCAGCCATATCAGCTGTCAGACACCCCCTACCCTCCCACCTCCATCTCACAAAGTGAGCACACCTTCACCTTCCACTTCTCTCTGTGATCTCGTTCTACATCAACAGAGGTCATCTACAGATGTGATGTATTTGACTCAAGATCAATAGCCTAGTCCTAATCCATTCTCTTTCTCTCTCTCTCTCTCTCTGTCTCTCTCTCTCTCTCTCTCTCTCTCTCTCTCTCTCTCTCTCTCTCAGCAGTGTCAGAGCAGCACAGTACGGTCCACAGGCCTCAGCCTCTCCCCCCCACCTCGGTGCACCAGGGTGGGCTTGGCTCCTCAGTGGGGACCCAGGACGGGAGTTCGGCCTACTGCCTGTCCTCCGGACGCCACGGCTTCTCAGGCTACTCAGACAGCTTTGTGCCCCCCCCTGGCCACTCCAACCCAGTCAACCCCAGCATTAGCAACGGCCTCTCACCACAGGTCAGTCATTCAATGTCATGACTGTAGCTAGCAGCACAAACATAAGTTTATGTTTTGCTATGTTTTGCTATGTTTTGCTATGCAACATGTCGATTCCATAGTTTCAATTTGACATTTAGTATAGATTTTATACCATCGGAATGGTAAACCCTGTTTAGGGGGTTTGTTCTTGATAACTTTCGGTAGATGTATTAGCTCAGTGACAGTGGATTTGACATCCATTTGTCAGATGAATTCAATAGGGATGACTTGTGCTATGCAAATGTTTCATGAAGAGAGAGGAGACAGTAGAAGATGGAGGGAGTGTGAGAGTGGACGATAGTAAGAGGAAGAGTGGCAGATGGAAGATGACACAAATGAAAATGGAAAATACAATTATGGCCGATTACACAGTCATTAGAGGCCATAGCGGGTTCCGTACGCCGTGAGGGGGCCGTCCTAACAGGCGGAAAACGAGCTTTTAACCGCCACAAATGGTGGCCAGGCCCCACGCAATGCACGCTGGGTCCTCGCCCCATGAGAGAGAGCACTTCTTCCTATTTCTGTGACAAGGGGAACCCTGAGGGCGTGTGTGTGTGTGTCTGCTTGTCATTTTCATCAGCAAATGACAGCAGGACAACACAACCTGGTGATCCGTGAAACCATTTGGGAAATGGACAATAATTGACTACTTAAACTGAGAACAGCAGTAAAACACATTGGTTCCTTCACAAGCTGGTGCTGACTAGCCACAAGCTTGACTCTACTTGAGTAGAGTCGATTTAACGCACGCAAACGGTCAGTAGATGCCTTCTTCTCTCCTAAGAGGACAAATCCATTCGATTGCTTTTACTCTGCGTGGAGGCCAAAGGTGCTTCTCTCTCATAGCTGTTTTTCACCATCAGCCTCCCTGAGAGGGTCTTTCCCTTTAGAGAGTGGCTATCTTAGCTTGCATATGGAAGCATACGTGCACACGTGCACATGCACGATCAAACGCACACGTCTGGAATGTATGCGTCCGTCCTGAATTGCAATTATGAAACGTTCCAGTGTGCTAATTGATTGGAATGAAGGAATCTATCCCTTAGTAATGCGGTGTGTAATTTATGCAAATGACTCACTTTGTTGACTAATTTGTTTTAATTCATGTATTCATCTGCAGTTTTTTTTAATGCATATTGGAATATGCTCATTTGCATTTCAGACTGGATGGAACTTTGAAATAATAAAAGAGATGAAATACAAATTAATCCATTTTATGACATTTATAGTGAGTGGATAAAAACCTTTAAAACTTTACAATTAGACATACCAAATAAACGCACACACAAAGCTATGTAAACTCTGCAATGTCTACACAGAAAATCCTCAATACTGTGGATTCCCACTGAGCACAGACGTCAGTTCAACGTCTAGTTTTGGATTTACATTTGGTTGGGTTGTCAACTAATGTCAATTCAACGGGAAATCAACCAAATAATTGGTTGGGTAAAAAAACAAACATTACATTTCCTTTACGTTGATTATATTTTTCAAATCAAATCAGTTTTCCATGTTGATTCAACGTCATGACAGAATTTTTGGTTTGAAATGACGTGGAAACCTAGTTGATTCAACCAGTTTTTGCCCAGTGGGTTGTTACAGTATATCGTTCTTTTGGGCTGTCTGATCGTTAAACAGTGCTGAATGACACTTCTTGGTGCTTTTGGAAGTTATTTGAGGTTTTAGTCCATGAAAAAACAATTAATGTGTTTGTTTTTTTTGTAGCTCTGTGAATGGCTACCCTTTGGTTATATGGTGTAGGAATACATCATCACTCCGAGTTAGGCCTATTTTATGAGTAGTTCGGCCTATGCTCTGAGTGGTAGTGCTTCGGTTGGTAGTAAAACATGAAGGTTTAGGGGACCAGTCTAGCCTGCCCCAGTGTACTGTGGGATATCTCCCTGGGGTGTGGGGTCTCAGACGTCTGGCTAGCTGATCCGGGGCATACCAGAGGAATCTGTTCTCACCAGTGCAGCAAGCAGCCAGGCTTTGCACCCCGATGAGGCTTAATCCCCGGAACCACCGAGAAACAGAGACACCCCCAGGAACCGCCATGGGCTTCAATCACAGAGGAGAAAGGCTGGAGGAATACACACGCTGGCTTAGACACACATACAGTGAGCTCCAAAAGTAATGGGACAATGACACGTGTTGTTGTTTTGTCTCTGTCCTCCAGCACTTTGGATTTGAAAAGATACAATGACTGTGAGGTGAAAAGGTAGACTGTCGGCTTTAATTTGAAGGTATTTTCATCCATATCGGGTGAACACTTCTACATGAATGTGCATGCTACCATGATTAAGGATAACCATGAATGAATCGTGAATAATGACGGGCGAGAAAGTTACAGATTCACAAATATAAATATATAAATATGATGTTTATGCCACTAACTTTCTCACTCACCTTTATTCCCGATTCATTCAGGATTACCCGTTATCATGGTAGCATCCACATTAATGTAGACGTGTTTAGAAACATACTCTATTCTTATTTACAATAAAAGTGACTCCAAAATGACACAATACATGATTTACCATTCATCTACATTGGGCACAAAATAATCTGAAACACAACCAAAACAAACAGCAAATGCATCCAACAAATGTGTAGAGTCACAAGCTTGATGTAGCTCATTGGCGGCTATGAATACGGGACCAAATACTTAACTTTTTACTACTATAATACACATATAAGTGAATTTATCCTATTGCTTTTGGTCCCCTAAAATGGGGGGGGGGGGCTACAGTGGGGCAAAAAAGTATTTAGTCAGCCACCAATTGTGCAAGTTCTCCCACTTAAAAAGATGAGATAGGCCTGTAATTTTCATCATAGGTACACTTCAACTATGACAGACAAAATGAGATTTTTTTGAATTTATTTGCAAATTATGGTTACTTTGAAGAATCTCAATTGTAAAATATATTTTGATTTGTTTAACACTTTTTCGGCTACTACATGATTCTGTATGTGTTATTTAATAGTTTTGACGATGTCTTCACTATTACTCTACAATGTAGAAAATAGTAAAAATAAAGAAAAACCCTTGAAGGAGTAGGTGTGTCCAAACTTTTGACTGGTCATGTATATTTAAATTGCCGCTACCAATATGTAAAAATACAAATAAAAACATTGATAAAAATAAATATCCTATGAATCACATTGGCTATGCATGGCCTGTCTGCAAGGAACTTGCATATATATCATATCGTATCAACTACTATCTCTCTCTCTCTCTCTCTCTCTCTCTCTCTCTCTCTCTCTCTCTCTGTCAATATGTAATTCTCTCATTCTCTTCTGTCTCCCTTTGTCACTCTCATGCCTGTTTATCTCTACTTTCTCTCTCTCTCCCCTCTCTCGATCTGTCTATTTCTCCACTCTCTTTTCTCTACCTCTGTCTCTCTCCCTCTCTTTCTCTCCTACTTTGAGAAGCTCCACAGTGATGGTGAGTTCAATCAGAAATAGTATCAGATCCCCAAATGGGCACATTTATAGGCCTACATTTGCGTGCAGGCCAGGTAGCCTAGGCCTACTTCTGTGCGTAATCAGGTAGGTGTCCTTACTCAACATTGACAGGAGTGCTCCAAACAAAAGACAATGAATAAATTGACAACTCGTAAATGGAATGAAATGAACCCAAACTTGTAGCCTGAGTTGTGCAAACAACGTGTCCACTTCTACAATGACATCGGTAAGACTGTAATAATAATGTATTGAATGCATTAACAGAAAGGACCGTTACAAACAAACATTGTAGCTGAGAAATGATGGTAATTATTGATAAATGTACTACTGGTGTTACTGGAGTGCCATCCCCGCGGCCTCCCCAATGGATTAGCCCCTCAGACAGGAGTGAATCAAACAGGTGTCTCGTGTGCCGTAATTGTTTTAATATATAATTTGCCACTTCTTGACTAAAAAAACTCTTGGTCGAAAAACAGCCTATCGACCAAACAATCGACCAGTCGACTAAATGGGGTCGGCCCTAGTGCGCATGCGCAAACAGTCTCAGACACACACAGGCATGCATGTAAACACACACATGCACACAGGGGTTTTTGATCAGATAACCGTATCATATGGATTGTATACAGTTATCTCTCCTCTAATCCCGTATCTGACCTCAAATCGGAGGAAATATGGGTTAAATGCTCTCGCCATGACGGCAGTACAACGTCCACATGTAATAAGGATCTAAACGTATTGTTATCTACACTTTTCCCTGTGAACATGCCAACATTTGGGTTTTCCATTCAGAAAAAATAATTTCCATATATTTCCCCACCCTCAACCCACACATATACTCAAACATACACAGATGCACAGGCAAACACACGCAAGCACGCAAGCAAGCACGCACGCACGCACACACACACACACACACACACACACACACACACACACACACACACACACACACACACACTGTAAGATGAATGGGATGTGTTGACCTCCATGTGTTTCCCATTTGTAGTCAGTCACACATCAGCATGTTCCTGAGACGCGTAAGGTTAGATTCCTCTGACAGAGCTCCTGTAAATTACATACTCTCAGACAGATATTGTGTGTGTGTGTGTGTGGCTGTCCGGGCATATATGTGTGTGTGTGTGTGTGCATGTGTGTGTGTGTGTGCGTGTGGCTGCCAGGTGGGGAAGCAACACGATTATCTTTCAATTATTCACCATTAGTTCAGCATTCTGCCATTTTCTCTGCCGCTTTTTAAAGTGTCTCTTTCGGTTTAATTCTCACAGTATTGTCTCGCTTTCGCTCTCTCTCTCTCTATATGTCACTCTTTCATGATCTTGTCTACCTTTGTCACTCTCGTGCCTGTTTATATCTACTTTCTCTCTCTCCCCCCCTCTCTGTCTATCTCTCACTCTTTCTCCCTCTCTCTCTTGCTGTATGTTTCTAACGGTCACTAAGTCCACCTATTTTCCACCCTCCGTTTTGGCGATATCTCATCACACACAAACTCTCATGCAGCTGTTCACGATGTATCACCAAGGAGACCTCTTAACCCCTAACAGAAAGTGCTTCATACACACACACGCACACACACACACACACACGCACACACACACACACACACACACACACACACACACACACACACACACACACACACACACACACACACACACACACACACACACACACACACACACACACACACACACACACACACACACACACACACACACACACACACACACACACACACACACACACTTATTGGAAATGTGTTGAAGAATCATACTCCTTGTTCCCACGTACCCTGTGGCCTTTCCATGTAGGCCCCATAAGGACACAGTGAATTTGGGCATCAAATGAGAAAGCTGGAGAGAGAGAAAGGGAAGGAGGGAGAAGACGGAGTGGGTGGGGGTGGAAGGGAGAGAGGGATTCACGTCTGTTTTTCTCCTTTAGTATACTGTCCAAACATATAAACGGTCATTCATAAACTTTATAATGTTAAACACACCATCTGCTTTATCTAGTAGACTCTGACAACAAAATTAATTAACAAGTTATTTACCATAGGTTTTGTATTGTGAATGTATTTTTACTATGTTTATAAAATATAACGTTTCATGAAAAATGTAAAAAGTGGTACTGTAAATTTAGCATAGTAAATAACCTCCATTAACAACCTTTTTGATTCCATTCCATAGGATACAGTAAAAACTCCACAGAGTAATTCTGAAAATGCTATTTAGCGGTGTAGTGGACCAGAACTGTGCGGTCCCGAACCGATGCGGGCTCCCCCGTCCGTCTGTCACTTAGGAAATGATGTAACAGGAACCATGTGTCTGGGTGAACACAGTATAATGTGTCTCATATGGTCACAACCAGGAGAGGAGAGGAAAGGAAAGAAGGAGAGTAAAGAAGGAGAGTAAATAAGGAGAGGAGAGGAGAGGAGAGGAGAGGAGAGGAGAGGAGAGGAGAGGAGAGATGAGGAGAGGAGGAGAGTAAAGAAGGAGAACTGAGGAAAGGAAAGAAGGAGAGGAGAGGTTATTCTAGAAACTATGTATAATATAACAGAACCAAGTTACATAGTCATGGTCAGTAAGAATCAACAGGGTTACAGTTGTCTGTCAATGAAGAGTAGGCATACATGTAAAGTTGAAGACTCATAAAAACGTTGCGTGATTTTTGTATAGATGATTTTATTTTTTATGGGTAGTCGGATGTACCGTTTGTTACAGGACCCTAAGGTATTTTCTAACAGCCTTCAAAGAATGTCAGAAATTCAACGTGTCCTCACAAATATATTCCTGGAAAATCCATCTAATGTTTCCCGAGACTGAGTTGAAAGACGTTTTCTCTGATGCGAACTGACATCTTTTTTTTTAGGCCCGGTGAGGATTAGTAACACAACTTTACTGCTGTAATAGATTCACCAGTCAATCCCTGTTGTTCTTCCTCCATCTTGAACTCTCCTCTCGTCCTCTTTGACACAGTCAGCATTCCTAATATGTACTGTGTGACTCTGTACATACCCCAACTCGTGATACGATCGCTCAAATGGAACTTTCATGCATATGTCCTTTTGACATCAATGCATGAGCTATACAAAAGTATGTTGTGTGTGAAAAATAATGTTGCATGAGCAAAAGCATGTGTTACATGTGCAAAAGATACAGTACGTGCTATTTGTACGTTTGTCTTCATGGATTAAGCCATGTAAGGGCTGTACTTACAGTTGAAGTCGGAAGTTTACATACACTTAGGTTGGAGTCATTGAAACTCGTTTTTCAACCACTCCACAAATTTCTTGTTAACAAACTATAGTTTTGGCAAATCTACTTTGTGCATAACACAAGTCATTTTTCCAACAATTGTTTACAGACAGATTATTTCATTTATAATTCATTGTATCACAATTCCAGTGGGTCAGAAGTTTACATACACTAAGTTGACTGTGCCTTTAAGCAGCTTGGACAATTCCAGAAAATGATGCCATGGTTTCAGATGCTTCTGATAGGCTAATTGACATCATTTGAGTGAATAGGAGGTGTACCTGTGGATGTATTTCAAGGCCTACCTTCAAACTCAGTACCTCTTTACTTGACATCATGGGAAAATCAAAAGAAATCAACCAAGACTCAGTCTGATTCATCCTTCGGAGCCATTTCCAAATGCCTGAAGGTACCATGTTCAACTGTACAGACAATAGTATGCAAGTATAAATACCATGGGACCACGCAGCCGTCATACCGCTCAGGAAGGAGACGTGTTCTGTCTCCTAGAGATGCACGTACTTTGGCGTGAAAAGTGCAAATCAATTCCAGAACAACAGAAAAGGACCTTGTGAAGATGCTGGAGGAAACAGGTACAAAAGTATCTATATCCACAGTAAAACGAGTCCTATATCGACATAACCTGAAAGGCCGCTCAGCAAGGAAGAAGCCACTGCTCCAAAACCGCCATAAAAAAGCCAGACTACGGTTTGTAACTGAGCATGGGGACAAAGATCGTACTTTTTGGAGAAATGTCCTCTGGTCTGATGAAACAAAAATAGAACTGTTTGGCCATAATGACCATTGTTATATTTGGAGGAAAAAGGGGGAGGCTTACAAGCCATATATCACCATCCCAACCGTGAAGCACGGGGGTGGCAGCATCATGTTGTGGGGGTGCTTTGCTGCAGGAGGGACTGGTGCACTTCACAAAATAGATGTCATCAGGAGGATGGAAAATTATGTGGATACATTGAAGCAACATCTCAAGACATCAGTCAGGAAGTTAAAGCTTGGTTGCAAGTGGTCTTCCAAATGGACAAAGACCCCAAGCATACTTCCAAAATTGTGGCAAAATGGCTTAAGGACAACAAAGTCAAGGTATTGGAGTAGCCATCACAAAGCCCTGACCTCCATCCTATAGAATATGTGTGGGCAGAACTGAAAAAGCTTGTGCGAGCAAGGAGGCCTACAAACCTGACTCTGTTACACCAGCTCTGTCAGGAGGAATGGGCCAAAATTCACCCAACTTATTGTGGGAAGCTTGTGGAAGGCTACCCGAAACGTTTGACCCAAGTTAAGCAATTTAAAGACAATGCTACCAAATGCTAATTGAGTGTATGTTAACTTCTGACCCACTGGGAATGTGATGAAAGAAACAAAAGCTGAAATAAATCATTCTCTCTACAATTATTCTGACATTTCACATTCTTAAAATAAAGTGGTGATCCTAACTGACCTAAGACAGGGAATTTTTACTAAGATTAAATGTCAGCAATTGTGAAGAACTGAGTTTAAATGTATTTGGCTAAGGTGTATGTAAACTTCCAACTTCAACTGTATCTATTCATTTGTTTGTGAACAAATGAAACTTGCGTAACCTGTATGAGAAAAAGTATTCTGTTAAATGTTATCCTTCTCTATTCTTCGTGTCTCCCACATTCTACGATACTCTACTCTATTCCACTGTATCCCACCACAATCCATTCCATTCTAACCTCTCTCCTCTGTCTCTCCAGGTGATGGGGCTGTTGAACCCGGGAGGAGTGCCCCACCAGCCTAGCCACCAGAGTGACTTTGCCCTCTCTCCCCTGACTGGTGGGATGGAGCCCGGGGGTGGTATGGCGGCCAGCTGCCACGGCTCCCAGCGGGGCCTGGAGGGTCTGCCAGGCCTGACCAGCATGCCCACCCTGCCCAACTCCCAGTCCTACTGCCCGCCCACCTACAGTTCCCCAGCCTACGCTATGGACCACCACCCCTCATACCAGTATGGACAGTATGGACAGAGCAAGGTGGGTCATGGGAGTTTTATGTGCAATTATATTTATCCCTTTTTTGTTTGAATGCATTGATTGTAAGTTATTCTTTAAAAAAAATCTGCTTAAATGCCTGTATAAAAGACACATTAGATTAGCATTAGAGGTATACTAACTCCATTCATTTCTATATACCGGTATATAGTCTCCTATGATTAAAGACCATACTCAAGGTTTAGATTTTCAGAATCATAACCCACGTTAATTGCAAAGGCCAACATGATGAGGGAGACTCTTGAATCACGCTCTCAAATCAGGCTGTGACATTACATGTATGTCAGAGGCACTGCTAGTAGTCCAGAGGGCACTTCGGTTTACATTACTATTACCTTCAAGCACTTACCCACGCCATATATCCACGTGGCCCGATACAGAGGTATGTCAGTGGGGCCTCCCCCATAACCATCAGCCTGTGACCTTCCACGACCCGTGTGATGAGCTGGACCACCAAACCCTCCTCTCACTCACCTAGCCATGTAATGACCCCTGGGTAACAAAGATACCTCTCCAAATCAAATGGACGGCTTCCCCAAAGCATGTTTGACAGGCAGGGGGGAGGGGGGGGGGGTTGGTGAGGTACACTGCCACATGTTGAGTAGTGTATACTGGCCCATCAGTGGCGGCATCTTGATGTCATTAATTTGGCTCGGGACCTGTGTACAGGCAGCTTGCAGGGGTAGGGGGTTGGTAAGAGAGGGGTGGGTGGAAGGTGGGTTTGAGAGGGGGCCTTTTTAACGGGGAGCGAAATGGCCTCTGGCAGGCGGGGATTAGAACCATGTGTTTCTGTGCAGGTCAGATGCAGTCTGAGTTGTTGTTGATCACTGGAGCAGAGCCACAGCCAGGACCAACGCAGCAAGGGCAGGCAGTACAGTACAGTACAGCCCAGCCACAGGGAAAAGCCACAGATCTGCCTCACACTCCTTGCCTCTCTTTAACTCCCTCAACCCCTCCCTTCTTTCCACCTCTCACTGCTCTCATCCCTCTCACCCACTATTTACCTCCTTACTCATCAGGCATGATGTTTCCCTGACACAGGAGGTAGAGAGTGACATGAAACCCAATGGAGAACAGTTCCAACCCTTCCCCTTTCTCCTTTTCTCTCAGGTGCCTTTCATTATCTGAAGCCCCACCATGGCCAGGAGTGGATGAGATCTCTGGTCAACCCGACAGTCAACTCTGGAGCACTCCCCTTTCCTCTCTTCTTCCCCCCTCTGCCTTCTCCCCACCCAGCCCCTGAGGAGAAGGGACAACCCAGAGAGATGGAGGGAAGGGGGTTGTTTTGGGGATTCGGGGATGTGAGGGGGAGGGTTGACTCAATGGGATAATCAGGACCAAAGGGGAAGCCCTCTCTAGTTACCTGGCACTCGCCCCGCTCGCGCTTCACTTCATGCTCCGAAAACCAAGCACGCCTCGCTCTCCATGCTTGACGAGAAAAATAAATGGAGAGAAGGAGAAGAGGATAAACAAAAAAAAGGAGTGAATTAAACCCCAACAAAAAACCACATTCACTCATTCAACACTCTGCGTTTGATTTGTAATAAGTGGCAGAGAGAGGGAGAGGACTGGGGTAAACAGTTTTCCTTCCATGGATGTGCTTTCAGGGTGTATTGTGATGAAGGGAGGAAAATAAGGTTTTAGGGCACAATCCCGAGGCATAAGGATGATGTATGGACCTGCAATAGGCACACCGCTCACTCAGCCACAATGCTCTATGTAAAGGCACTCACAATGTCTTTGGGAAATACTGCGTGCTGAGACTTTGTATTATATGATTTGGGGAAATTAAATGTGTTCTATCAGGAGAAGAAAAACTGCCATCAATTTGATTTGTAAAAATGACTCTAAGCATATGTACTGTAGGTCTGGACAGTGAAGGTCTGGACAGTCTTTCACCCAACTAGGATGATAGAGAGAGAAATATACTGTAGTAGATGGAAGCTGCTGCAACCCAAAGAAGTGCAATACATTCAAACCTCAGATGAAATGAATTGACACATCCCTGTATAACAATCTCCTCAATTAACTGACTACATCCTTTTTGTAATCCATATTGTTTTGAGCAAAAACACTGGTAGCTGGGTTGCACGGATCACTTTGAAGCGAGAATCATCCTAACACAAGATCTGTGCACGTACAGGTAGCTTGGACTTTTGCATAAACCTTGCATTGATTTCAATGGGAGATTTGAGCAGAAATCGGAGTAGGACCATGGCCTATATTCAGAAAGTATCTCTGAGCATGAGTACTGATCTAGGATCAGGTCCCTCCTGTCCATATAATCATATTAGTTATGATCAAAATGGCAAAACAGCATTCCTACTCCGATACACTTTGTGAATACAGGCCCAGGCTACCAGTCACAGTCCAATCAAATGTAAATTGGACCTGGTAAAACATACCACTCTCATTCATTTAGTATTTATTCAGTCCACCTCTTCTCTGTTAGTATCCCTGATCATAGCATTCAGTTGTGTGGAAATCAACCCTTTATTTTTCTGCCTTGTTTCTTTTGTATGCATATATCATTTTCATTTATGACTGCATAAGATGATTTGTGTTTTAATATGTCTCGTGTCAAATGCAGCACTATTTACTATTTATAATAAAATATATAAAAATGTGTACAGGCTGAAGTGTTTTCATTTATTTCAAACCAATGTGTGTCTGTCTTTACCATACCGTCTATGGGCTTTACAATTTTGATTATGTACTGAAAAATGTTAGTACAGATATTAGCTAACTACGAGTTATGATAAGATATGAACTAGTTCTGAATTTGGGTAAATATCATTGATGAGATTACTGAGAACAGATTACTTGCCCATTCAGGACCTCTACATTTAGGTACATCTGATTTAGATACTCTGTGGCGTTCTTTAATCCTGGTCCCAGGGACCCAAAGTGGTTCACATTTCTGTTTTTGCCCTCGCACTACACACCTGATTCAAATCATCAAAGCTTGATGATGAGTTGATCATTTCAATCAGCCCTTTAGGTCCCCAGGACCAAGGTTAAGAAATACTGAGATACTGTAACTGTATTAAACAAAGGGAACTCAAGCCAACAGAGCAATGACTCAGACAAGACAAGATGGCAATGTCCCAAGTGACCATCCACTGCCTTTCTTTACCGAAATTCAGAATTTAGTTTTTCATTCAGGACTTCCACTCTTTCATTCATATTTCAAGAATCCATATTGGAAACTACAGTTTTTCCTGCAATAAGATATGTTTTGTTTTCCAAGAAAAATAAGTGGGACAATTTGCCATCCACTCACCCCATTCCTGTACACACACACACACACACACACACACACACACACACACACACACACACACACACACACACACACACACACACACACACACACACACACACACACACACACACACACACACACACACACACACACACAAAAGCGAATTGAGCATAGAACATGTTTTTATTGTGGTCTAAGAACAAGCATTCTCCATGACTGATGACGGAGAGTCGGTCGGTGCCTCTCATCCACTCATGTTCTCTCTCCCTGCAGCACAGTGGCTCCCTAACACTTTAAAGGCACATTGACTCATTCATAAATATATTACCTTTCATAAACACTGCTTTCGGACAAATTCCTCCTCCCCGGGGGACCCTTCACACCCGTAATGAGTAAAACAGAGCACCCTGTAAACGATCTAAACACAACACCACAGACACACTGGGACATTAGTCACTGCCACTGTCTCTATAGGATTCAGACTGGGGTTCAGACTGCGTTCACGTCCCAAATGGCACCCTATTCCCTAGATTGTGCACTAAAAGGGGCTCTGGTCAAAAGTAGTGCACTATCTAGGACATAGGGTACCATTTGGGGCACACATGGGGTTCAGAGGGCAAAACGTTCCGATCCCAGCACCCTGGCAGAAAGAAAAACACTCAGCCAGTTGTCTGACACTTCACAAGTTATGGATATCGGTGTTTTTATCACTCTCATTCTTCTCATCTTCTTTCGTTCTTTCTTTCTCTCTCTCTGAAGGGGGGATCCAGGGATCAGGTGTATGCAGCTGGCAGTGTCACTCATTTTATATGGGGTGTGTGTGTGTGTGTGTGTGTGTGTCCATGTATAAGTTCATACATCTTCCTGTGTGTGTGCATGTTTTCCTACATTGTGTGTTTATTTTCAATAGTGTGTATGGTTGCGTGTTAATGTTTACTTGTGTGTCCAAGCTCGAACGTTAACGTTGAGCGATCAAGGCGAGATACCATTTCACTGTTTTCTTAGTCCTTCTGCAAACTCTTTTTACAAGTGCTTAACTTGTTGAACACAATGGAAGTAGGAGCCAAAGGCCTCCTCTGAAGCAGAGTGTCACTCAAGCAGCCACACACTGGAGACAACTTAACCCCTGACCCCAACACTCTTTGAAATGTGTAGAGTACTTGACCGGAGCTGACAACAACGCCAGTCTCCTGCAGCCTCCCGGCCCTCCAATAGAAAGTGAAGGAAGGGGAGGAGGTGTTTCAGAAGAGAGGGAGGGAGATAGAAAGGGAGGGAGGAGTGAATAATCGTTGATTTTAGAGAAAGATAGAGCGGGAAGAGGGAGAAAGAGAAAAATATGCTTTGATCAATGTTTTGGGTAAAGCAAAGCTATGATTGAAGGCAAAAAGTTAAAAAGGATACATTGATCTGGCATGACTTTTCTGCATGGTGTGTGTATGCTATTTTAGCCTAGTGACATTTATCAGTATGACATTTCAACCATGTTTATATCATAATTGATAGACTGAACTCTCTCTGATATTTTGCCCGGAGGAACTTTGCCCTGTAGCTGCCATGGTCTTTTACTGGTAAGAGTGGTAAATGGAATTAATCTCAGCAATGCCTCTTAATCCAGTGTCAGAGAGCTGCCAGGTTAGGAACAACATTCCTTTCCCAATGCAGCTGTGTCGTCACTTCACCCTCTATCTCTCCATTTACCCCTTCTCTTAGTTTCCCTCTGCACGTCTTTCTCCAAAGTCTTCCTCTCTCTAGGACTCTTTCTTCATCGTCTCTCATTCCACCATTGAATACTTTTGATACCATTTTTATTTTATCCTCTCCCTACATCTCTATTTCCCTACATCTCTATTTCCCTCTCATCTCTATTTCCCTACATCTCTATTTCCCTCTCATCTCTATTTCCCTATATCTCTATTTCCCTCTTATCTCTATTTCCCTACATCTCTATTTCCCTCTCATCTCTATTTCCCTACATCTCTATTTCCCTCTCATCTCTATTTCCCTACATCTCTATTTCCCTCTTATCTCTATTTCCCTACATCTCTATTTCCCTCTCATCTCTATTTCCTTACATCTCTATTTCCCTCTTATCTCTATTTCCCTACATCTCTATTTCCCTCTCATCTCTATTTCCCTACATCTCTATTTCCCTACATCTCTATTTCCCTCTCATCTCTATTTCCCTACATCTCTATTTCCCTCTCATCTCTATTTCCCTACATCTATATTTCCCTCTCATCTCTATTTCCCTACATCTCTATTTCCTTCTTATCTCGATTTCCCTACATCTCTATTTCCCTCTCATCTCTATTTCCCTACATCTCTATTTCCCTACATCTCTATTTCCCTCTCATCTCTATTTCCCTCTTATCTCTATTTCCCTACATCTCTATTTCCCTACATCTCTATTTCCCTCTCATCTCTATTTCCCTCTCATCTCTATTTCCCTACATCTCTATTTCCCTACATCTCTATTTCTCTCTCATCTCTATTTCCCTACATCTCTATTTCGCTCTCATCTCTATTTCCCTCTCATCTCTATTTCCCTCTTATCTCTATTTCCCTACATCTCTATTTCCCTCTCATCTCTATTTCCCTACATCTCTATTTCCCTCTCATCTCTATTTCCCTCTCATCTCTATTTCCCTACATCTCTATTCCCCTCTCATCTCTATTTCCTTACATCTCTATTTCCCTCTTATCTCTATTTCCCTACATCTCTATTTCCCTCTCATCTCTATTTCCCTACATCTCTATTTCCCTACATCTCTATTTCCCTCTCATCTCTATTTCCCTACATCTCTATTTCCCTCTCATCTCTATTTCCCTACATCTCTATTTCCTTCTTATCTCGATTTCCCTACATCTCTATTTCCCTCTCATCTCTATTTCCCTACATCTCTATTTCCCTACATCTCTATTTCCCTCTCATCTCTATTTCCCTCTTATCTCTATTTCCCTACATCTCTATTTCCCTACATCTCTATTTCCCTCTCATCTCTATTTCCCTCTCATCTCTATTTCCCTACATCTCTATTTCCCTACATCTCTATTTCTCTCTCATCTCTATTTCCCTACATCTCTATTTCGCTCTCATCTCTATTTCCCTCTCATCTCTATTTCCCTCTTATCTCTATTTCCCTACATCTCTATTTCCCTCTCATCTCTATTTCCCTACATCTCTATTTCCCTCTCATCTCTATTTCCCTCTCATCTCTATTTCCCTACATCTCTATTCCCCTCTCATCTCTATTTCCTTACATCTCTATTTCCCTCTTATCTCTATTTCCCTACATCTCTATTTCCCTCTCATCTCTATTTCCCTACATCTCTATTTCCCTACATCTCTATTTCCCTCTCATCTCTATTTCCCTACATCTCTATTTCCCTCTTATCTCTATTTCCCTACATCTCTATTTCCCTCTCATCTCTATTTCCTTACATCTCTATTTCCCTCTTATCTCTATTTCCCTACATCTCTATTTCCCTCTCATCTCTATTTCCCTACATCTCTATTTCCCTACATCTCTATTTCCCTCTCATCTCTATTTCCCTACATCTCTATTTCCCTCTCATCTCTATTTCCCTACATCTATATTTCCCTCTCATCTCTATTTCCCTACATCTCTATTTCCCTATATCTCTATTTCCCTACATCTCTATTTCCCTCTCATCTCTATTTCCCTACATCTCTATTTCCCTACATCTCTATTTCCCTCTCATCTCTATTTCCTTACATCTCTATTTCTATCTTATCTCCATTTCCCTACATCTCTATTTCCCTCTCATCTCTATTTCCCTACATCTCTATTTCCCTCTCATCTCTATTTACCTACATCTCTATTTCCCTCTCATCTCTATTTCCCTACATCTCTATTTCCCTACATCTCTATTTCTCTCTCATCTCTATTTCCCTACATCTCTATTTCGCTCTCATCTCTATTTCCCTCTCATCTCTATTTCCCTCTTATCTCTATTTCCCTACATCTCTATTTCCCTCTCATCTCTATTTCCCTACATCTCTATTTCCCTCTCATCTCTATTTCCCTCTCATCTCTATTTCCCTCTTATCTCTATTTCCCTACATCTCTATTTCCCTCTTATCTCTATTTCCCTACATCTCTATTTCCCTCTCATCTCTATTTCCCTACATCTCTATTTCCCTCTCATCTCTATTTCCCTACATCTCGATTTCCCTCTCATCTCTATTTCCCTACATCTCTATTTCCCTCTCATCTCTATTTCCCCCTCATCTCTATTTCCCTACATCTCTATTTCCCTTCATCTCTATTTCCCTACATCTCTATTTCCCTCTCATCTCTATTTCCCTACATCTCTATTTCCCTACATCTCTATTTCCCTCTCATCTCTTTCGCCATGAGCCAAACCCTGCTTCTTGCACCACTCTCCCAATGCAGGAAGATCATCCTAGAAGAACTGGAATCCAATGGTTGTAACCGTGTCCACCACAATCTCAACACCACCACCACCCCATCATCCTCCTTCCCCATGCCCATCACAACCCCAACCCCGATGGCTGAGGACCCCAGGACGTCCTGCGACAACGCTTCTATATCCGCTTTGTCATTGGTTTCTACTCCTTCCTGGCTATGCCCCTGTTCAAGAGCTTTGTCAACAGTGCACAAAAGGAGGACCCTTACATGGAGTTCATGGGCGAAGGAGGAGGAGGAGGGAAGGAGAAATTGAACACAGACGATTTGGACTTGAATTTGAACGACAAAGAGTAGATTTAACTTTGAAGAGTAGAGTAAAGGAGAGGAAACTCTGAGCCCTGGGGTTGGGTTGTCTGGCGGGCTGGCTGGCCGTGAGGCAATGCTGCAGAGAGATGTTTTGACAGTCGGAATATCCAGGAAAACTTCAATATGGACCTTTCGCGGACCTGCTAGTGATTTTGTGAAACCTTCAGCTACAATTTCTTTAATTTTGTTCCCCCTCCTCAACATTTTAAAATGAGACACTGGAAGCAGGAGGGGATCAGGGGTGGGGGATGCAGAAGAGGGCTGCCTGTGATGGGGGGTGGGGTGGGTTCGGTGGAAACATCTCAAAGTGTGGGTCATCGGAAGGCCGGAATCTCCTCCTGTGAGGTCCAATCAGGATCAATTCCAGAAGGTCCTTTTACATGGCACACGCCACATGCCACAGAACGTAAGAGACACTTAAAAGGCCCGGTGGAATGGATAGTGTGTGTGTTTGTGTCTTTGATAACATGTGTGTATGTAGAAAGAGACAAATCATTACATTTGACATATAAACTTAACAATTATGAAAACATGCATGGGCAGAGAACCTGTTCTGAGTGGGGTGTTTTAGTCAACAAGAGGTTTGTTTGTGTTGTTGCACAATAATGACAGAGCCATAATTCTTAATTCCACCTTTATTCTCATGGCAGTTAATATGTACGTATGAACTAAAGAACAGACATTTTACATAGAGAGTGATTGCATTTAAATAGGTGACAAAAGTCCATCAAGACAGCTATGCAGAAGTGGCACAAAGAATAGAGCACCCTGCTGCAGCCGAGCTGAACCAGATAAGGCATCTGCTGATCTGGTCAAAAACCCATTAATTCCTTCTTTGTTATTATCAGAAATATAGTTATTAGAAATACAACCCATTATCATTATGAGTTCAGTTTTATATAAACCACCCAGGAAAGGGTTAAAGTTAGAATCTCCAAATATATGTGTGTTATAAAAAAAAAAAATGTAACTAGGCAAGTCAGTTAAGAACAAATTCGTATTTAGAATGACGGCCTAGCGTTCTGGACAGATTTATACCTTGTCAGCTCGAGGATTTCGATCCAGCAACCTTTCAATTGCCAGCCAAACGCTCTAACCACTAGGCTACCTGCCACCACAAAAGTTATAAAAAGATGTTCTTGACACAAAGATCAACTGTACTAGTTGTTCAGGCTCTGATATCATCCCATCTTGATTCATGTCCGGTAATATGGTCAGGTGTCGCAAAGAAGAGCTAGCAAAGCTGCAGCTGGATCAAAACAAAGCAGCACACCTTGCCCTGAACTACACACACAGAACTAACATCATAAACATGCATGATAGTCTTTCATGGTTTACGTTTATGGAGAAATTGACTACTTCTCTTCTAGCCCTTTTAAGAAACAGTTGTGTGTTGAAAATGGCTAAGCACTTGTGTAATCTATTTGCATACACTCCAAACCAACATACAGTGGGGCAAAAAAGTATTTAGTCAGTCACCAATTGTGCAAGTTCTCCCACTTAAAAAAGATGAGAGGGCCTGTAATTTTCATCATAGGTACACTTCAACTATGACAGACAAAATTAGAAAAAAAATCCAGAAAATCACATTGTAGGATTTTTAATGAATTTATTTGCAAATTATGGTGGAAAATAAGTATTTGGTCACCTACAAACAAGCAAGATTTCTGGCTCTCACAGACCTGTAACTTCTTCTTTAAGAGGCTCCTCTGTCCTCCACTCGTTACCTGTATTAATGGCACCTGTTTGAACTTGTTATCAGTATAAAAGACACCTGTCCACAACCTCAAACAGTCACACTCCAAACTCCACTATGGCCAAGACCAAAGAGCTGTCAAAGGACACCAGAAACAAAATTGTAGACCTGCACCAGGCTGGATCTGCAATAGGTAAGCAGCTTGGTTTGAAGAAATCAACTGTGGGAGCAATTATTAGGAAATGGAAGACATACAAGACCTCTGATAATCTCCCTCGATCTGGGGCTCCACGCAAGATCTCACCCTGTGGGCTCAAAATGATCACAAGAACGGTGAGCAAAAATCCCAGAACCACACGGGGGGACCTAGTGAATGACCTGCAGAGAGCTGGGACCAAATAACAACCATCAGTAACACACTACGCCGCCAGGGACTCAAATCCTGCAGTGCCAGATGTGTCCCCTGCTTAAGCCAGTACATGTCCAGGCCCGTCTGAAGTTTGCTAGAGAGCATTTGGATGACCCAGAAGAGGATTGGGAGAATGTCATATGGTCAGATGAAACCAAAATATAACTTTTTGGTAAAAACTCAACTTGTCGTGTTTGGAGGACAAAGAATGCTGAGTTGCATCCAAAGAACACCATACCTACTGTGAAGCATGGGGAAACATGCTTTGGGGCTGTTTTTCTGCAAAGGAACCAGGACGACTGGTCCGTGTAAAGGAAAGAATGAATGGGGCCATGTATCGTGAGATTTTGAGTGAAAACCTCCTTCCAACAGCAAGGGCATTGAAGGTGAAACGTGGCTGGGTCTTTCAGCATGACAATGATGCCAAATACACCGCCCGGGCAACGAAGGATTGGCTTCGTAAGAAGCATTTCAAGGTCCTGGAGTGGCCTAGCCAGTCTCCAGATCTCAACCCCATAGAAAATCTGTGGAGGGAGTTGAAAGTCTGTGTTGCCCAGCAACAGCCCCAAAACATTACTGCTCTAGAGGAGATCTGCATGGAGGAATGGGCCAAAATACCAGCAATAGTGTGTGAAAACCTTGTGAAGACTTACAGAAAACGTTTGACCTCTGTCATTGCCAACAAAGGGTATATAACAAAGTATTGAGATAAACTTTTGTTATTGACCAAATACTTATTTTCCACCATAATTTGCAAATAAATTAATCGTTGTATGTCTCTCTCAAATGTCAATATGCCTTGTATACTGTTGTTCAGGTTAGTTATCATTGTTTTAGTTTACAATGGACCCCCTAGTTCCACTCTTCATA
This sequence comes from Oncorhynchus clarkii lewisi, assembly GCF_045791955.1. NCBI lineage: Eukaryota > Metazoa > Chordata > Actinopteri > Salmoniformes > Salmonidae > Oncorhynchus > Oncorhynchus clarkii. The sequence continues at coordinate 16,943,686 of NC_092174.1, read as the reverse complement.
CCTCTGATACCTCCTTTGTCCCACCTCCCACACATGCGGTGACCTCACCCATTTCAACCAGCATGTCCAGAGATACAACCTCTCTTATCATCACCCAGTGCCTGTGATGTGGAGGTAAACCCAGGCCCTGCATGTCCCCAGGCACCCTCATTTGTTGACTTCTGTGATCGAAAAAGCCTTGGTTTCATGCATGTCAACATCAGAAGCCTCCTCCCTAAGTTTGTTTTACTCACTGCTTTAGCACACTCTGCCAACCCTGATGTCCTTGCCGTGTCTGAATCCTGGCTTAGGATTCTGAGATTTCCATACCCAACTATAACATTTTCTGTCAAGATAGAACTGGCAAAGGGGGCGGAGTTGCAAATCTGTAAACAATGGCACCCTCATAGACGTTATCCTGACCAACTACCCCCCAAATATACCTTCGCTGTCTTCAATCAGGATCTCAGCGATCACTGCCTCATTGCCTGCAACCGCTACGGGTCCGCAGTCAAACGACCACCCCTCATCACTGTCAAACGCTCCCTAAAACACTTCTGCGAGCAGGCCTTTCTAATCGACCTGGCCCGGGTATCCTGGAAGGATATTGACCTCATCCCGTCAGTTGAGGATGCCTGGTCATTCTTTAAAAGTAACTTCCTCACCATCTTAGATAAGCAAGCTCCGTTCAAAAAATGCAGAACTAAGAACAGATATAGCCCTTGGTTCACTCCAGACCTGACTGCCCTCGACCAGCATAAAAACATCCTGCGGCGGACTGCAATAGCATCGAATAGCAACTGTTCAGAGAAGTCAGGAACCAATAAACGCAGTCAGTCAGGAAAGCAAAGGCCAGCTTTTTCAAGCAGAAATTTGCATCCTGTAGCTCTAACTCAAAAAAGTTCTGGGACACTGTAAAGTCCATGGAGAACAAGAGCATCTCCTCCCAGCTGCCCACTGCACTGAGGCTAGGTAACACGGTCACCACTGATAAATCCATGATAATCGATAACTTCAACAAGCATTTCTCAATGGCTGGTCATGCCTGGCTACTCCTACCTCAGCCAACAGCTCCCCCCCCCCCCCCCCCCCCCCCCCCCCCCGCAGCTACTCGCCCAAGCCTCCCCAGCTTCTCCATTACCCAAATCCAGATAGCAGATGTTCTGAAAGAGCTGCAAAACCTGGACCCGTACAAATCAGCTGGTCTTGACAATCTGGACCCTCTATTTCTGAAACTATCCGCCGCCATTGTCGCAACCCCTATTACTAGCCTGTTCAACCTCTCTTTCATATCGTCTGAGATCCCCAAGGATTGGAAAGCTGCCGCAGTCATCCCCCTCTGCAAAGGGGGAGACACCCTGGACCCAAACTGCAACAGACCTATATCCATCCTGCCCTGCCTATCTAAGGTCTTCGAAAGCCTAGTCAACAAACAGATCACTGACCATCTCGAATCCCACCGTACCTTCTCCGCTGTGCAATCTAGTTTCCGAGCCGGTCACGGGTGCACCTCAGCCACGCTCAAGGTACTAAACGATATCATAACCGCCATCGATAAAAGACAAGTACTGTGCAGCCGTCTTCATCGACCTGGCCAAGGCTTTCGACACTGTCAATCACCATATTCTTATCGGCAGACTCAGTAGCCTCGGTTTTTCTAATGACTGCCTTGCCTGGTTCACCAACTACTTTGCAGACAGAGTTCAGTGTGTCAAATCAAAGGGCATGTTGTCCGGTCCTCTGGCAGTCTCTATGGGGGTGCCACAGGGTTCAATTCTCGGGCCGACTCTTTTCTCTGTATATATCAATGATGTTGCTCTTGCTGCGGGCGATTCCCTGATCCACCTCTACGCAGACGACACCATTCTGTATACTTCTGGCCCTTCCTTGGACACTGTGCTATCTAACCTCCAAACGAGCTTCAATGTCATACAACACTCCTTCCGTGGCCTCCAACTGCTCTTAAACGCCAGTAAAACCAAATGCATGCTTTTCAACCGTTCGCTGCCTGCACCCGCACGCCCGACTAGCATCACCACCCTGGATGGTTCCGACCTAGAATATGTGGACATCTATAAGTACCTAGGTGTCTGGCTAGACTGTAAACTCTCCTTCCAGACTCATATCAAACATCTCCAATCTAAAATCAAATCTAGAGTCGGCTTTCTATTCCACAACAAAGCCTCCTTCACTCACGCCGCAAACTTACCCTAGTAAAACTGACTATCCTACCGATCCTCGACTTCGGCAATGTCATCAACAAAATAGCTTCCAATACTCTACTCAGCAAACTGGATGCAGTTTATCACAGTGCCATCCGTTTTGTTACTAAAGCACCTTATACCACCCACCACTGCGACCTGTATGCTCTAGTCGGCTGGTCCTCGCTACATATTCGTCGCCAGACCCACTGGCTCCAGGTCATCTACAAGTCCATGCTAGGTAAAGCTCCGCCTTATCTCAGTTCACTGGTCACGATGGCAACACCTACCCGTAGTACGCGCTCCAGCAGGTGTATCTCACTGACCATCCCTAAAGCCAACACCTCATTTGGCCGTATTTCCTTCCAGTTCTCTGCTGCCTGTGACTGGAACAAATTGCAAAAATCGCTGAAGTTGGAGACTTTTATCTCCCTCACCAACTTTAAACATCTGCTATCTGAGCAGCTAACCGATCGCTGCAGCTGTACATAGTCCATCGGTAAATAGCCCACCCAATTGACCTACCTTATCCCCATACTGTTTTTATTTATTTACTTTTCTGCTCTTTTGCACACCAGTATCTCTACCTGCACATGACCATTTGATCATTTATCACTCCAGTGTTAATCTGCTAAATTGTAATTATTTGCCTACCTCCTCATGCCTTTTGCACACAATGTATATAGACTATTTTTTTTATTTTTTCTACTGTGTTATTGACTTGTTTATTGTTTACTCCATGTGTAACTTTGTGTTGTCTGTTCACACTGCTATGCTTTATCTTGGCCAGTTGTGAATGAGAACTTGTTCTCAACTAGCCTAACTGGTTAAATAAAGGTGAAATACATTTATTTATTTTTTATCCTACAATGTGATTTTCTGGATTTTTTTTTCTCATTTTGTCTGTCATAGTTGAAGTGTACCTATGATGAAAATTACAGGCCTCTCTCATTGTTTCAAGTGGGAGAACTTACACAATTGGTGGCTGACTAAATACTTTTTTGCCCCACTGTACATACCCCACCAGACACCCCACCCCGGGTTTCTTAACCGTACCCAAACCAAAAACAGATTCAATGCGTTTCTCAGTTATGTATAGAGCCATGTCATTGTAGAATGCTCTGCCTCTAAGGGTTCTATTTTCGGCTGGCGTTAAGGCAGCGTCAGTATCAAACCCACGTTAGTTTTCCATTTCGTCTTGCCAAAACTGGCGCACTAGTATTTCCAGACCTAACACCAGGTTCGGCAATTTACCTGTCTTATATCAGCTTGATTGCGGTCAGAAGGGCGGGTTGGAAATATTGTAGGTGTGCCATTAAAAACATGATCTAAAGTGCTAATTTCAGGCAGCGCTGATAGGGATATTTAAGACCAACTAAAAGCTAGTTTTAGCAGTGTCACAGTTGATTATGGCATGAATTTTGACAGTTGAAACGCAGCCGATCCAGCTGTGACGCAGACCGCCCATATGCGCGTGGAACAAGGGTAGCCTAATGTGCCTACCCATTTCGTATTTAGAAACATAAAAAAATGTTTTTCCCCCATTAAATATTATTTGATTAAAAAACAAGCGTAGCGCCCCCTCCTCTCAAAAAAAATGCAATTGTGAAGTAGTCAATACAGCCGATAAAGGGGTTGGCTCCTGAGACTGCTTGGAAATGAATCTTAATCACCAAAGCTACATTAAAATATTAAGTTTGACAGGAGTAAAACAGTGAGCCGACATTCCCTTTTAATCTTTGCATTGTAGGCAGGCCCACATTATTTTAGCCTTGCAAATTCAGATTTGGACCTGCGTAAAACCCCCTCCCCCTCCTCAAACCCCCTCCATGATGTTGGCTACGTTGGCGAATACCTGTGAATCTCGTATTTAGAAGTTATCTGTAACCTGTAAAAATGTATTGTTTTCCGTTGAATTGTATTACAACCAAGCGTATTAGAATTATTCCTTCTCATTTTAGGCCTTATCAATAATTAATTGAATCTTGCTTATTGACAATGTTTTGCATGTACATGCTCAGCCATAATGCAATTTACAGTAGGCCTAGCCCCTATATCAGTGTGAATGTAATTTACAGTAGGCCTAGCCCCTATATCAGTGTGAATGTAATTTACAGTAGGCCTAGCCCCTATATCAGTGTGAATGTAATTTACAGTAGGCCTAGACCCTATATCAGTGTGAATGTAATTTACAGTAGGACTAGCCCCTATATCAGTGTGAATGTAATTTACAGTAGGCCTAGCCCCTATATCAGTGTGAATGTAATTTACAGTAGGCCTAGCCCCTATATCAGTGTGAATGTAATTTACAGTAGGCCTAGCCCCTATATCAGTGTGAATGTAATTTACAGTAGGCCTAGCCCCTATATCAGTGTGAATGTAATTTACAGTAGGCCTAGCCCCTATATCAGTGTGAATGTAATTTACAGTAGGCCTAGCCCCTATATCAGTGTGAATGCTATTGAAGTCATTCAACTACTTAGAACAATGTGGACAGCAAATTGGTTCACGTTAACGTGTTTAGCAAAGATAGGTCTACATTTTGGTATTTCATTTCTGTAAGCCATTTAACAAACTAAAACGGACTAACAATGGCATTGGAATTGATTCCAAGGCAATACATAAAAGACCGTAAATACACAACTTGAAGCAACCATATATTTCACCATGGAGCACGTTCTGATTGGCCTCCACACACCCACAACTTATTAATTCATCAAAACCTAGCCTTTTCGTGCCAACACAAGCAAGTGCGCCAATAATTGTGATAGTGAAAATAGCAAAGATATTTCTGACACACTGCTGAACCTATAGCTCTACCGACTGCGCTTAGATTTATGTTACCGACTGCGCTTAGTTTGCTAAAATAGAGCCCTAGAGGTTTTAAAGAAAGTTAATATTTTAAACACAGATACAAAAATATATTGTATCACAGTGCCTTTCCTTTTTCTAAAGATCTAATTCAACTGTACTGTATATACAAATATGAATGAATGAGCACACAGCCATGCAATCTCCATAGACAAACATTGGCAGTAGAAGGGCCTTGCTGAAGTGCTCAGTGACTTTCAACGTGGCACCGTCATAGGATGCCACCTTTCCAACAAGTCACTTAGTCAGATTTGTGCCCTGCTAGAGCTGCCCCGTCAACTGTAAGTGCTGTTATTGTGAAGAGGAAATGTCTAGGAGCAACAACGGCTCAGCTGCGAAGTGGTAGGCCACACAAGCTCACAGAACGGTACCGCTGAGTGCTGAAGCATGTAAAAATGGTCTGTCCTCTGTTGCAACACTCACTACTGAGTTCCAATGCCTCTGGAAGCAACGTTAGCAGAATAACTGTTCGAAAGGAGCTTCATAAAAAGGGTTTCCATGGCCGAGTAGCTGCACATCAGCCTAAGATCACCATGCGCAATGCTAAGCATCGGCTGGAGTGGTGTAAAACTTGCCGCCATTGGACTCTGGAGTAGTGGAAACGAGTCCTCTGGAGTGATGAATCACGCTTCCTGAATCACGCTTCCTAGGAGGACGCTACCTGCCATGACAGCATAGTGCCAACTGTAATGTTTGGTGGAGGAGAAATAATGGTCTGGAGTTGTTCTTCATGGTTCAGGCTAGGCCCCTTAGTTCCAGTGAAGGGAAATCTTAATGCCACAGCATACAATGACATTCTAGACAATTCTGTGCTTCCAACTTTGTGGCAAAAGTTTGGGGAAGGCCCTTTCCTGTTTCAGCATGACAATGCCACCATTCACAAAGCGAGGTCCATACAGAAATGGTTTGTCGAGATCGGTGTGGAAGAACATGACTGGCCTGCACAGAGCCCTAACCTCAACCCCATCAAACACCTTTTGAATGAGTTGGAACGCAGACTGCGAGCCAGGCCTAATCGCACAACATCAGTGCTCGACCTCACTAATGCTCTTGTGGCTGAATGAAAGCAAGTCCCCGCAGCAATGTTCCAACATCTAGTGGAAAGCTTTCCCAGAAGAGTGTAGGCTGTTATAGCAGCAAAGAGGGGACCAACTCCACATTAATGCCCATTCATTTTGGAATGAGATGTTCGAACAAGAAGGTATCTACATACTTCTGGTCATGTAGTGTATGTCATAGGCTTGTCATAGCATTGACTCAAAAACAGCCCAACCCCTGCTCAGTTAACTTTTCCCGTTCCTACTATTGCACAGTGTTATCATCATATTGCTACAGATTTCCAGGGGTATTGTCATTAATAATCTTGTGACCATCAAGTTGAATTCCACAGTTAGCTCTGTTACTGTTAGCCCAATTGAGGAGGCCACTGTGGTAAGCTTGTCCAGTGCTATTATATCAACTACCATAAATAATATGGATACCCATGTTGTTTACAAATCACACAGAGGACTTGGGTTGTTACATATCAACGTACAAAGTTTGATGTCAAAGATGGAACTTCTTGCATGACACGAGCCCGGATATTTTGGTTCTCACAGAGACTTGGGTGAATGGCTTGATTCCCGGATAAGGACATTGACATTGCTGATTACAATATCTTCAAGTGTGACAGAGTGAAAAAAGGGGGAATGGTGGCTACATACAGTATGCAAAATCAACTCATGTTCTCTAAATATCACTATCACCCCAAAATGTTGCTTTTGGTTATGGATAAGCCATAAGCCATAAGCCAAAATACTGTACACATTTATCCATTGTAGGGATTTCTTTGTTTTCTTTGAAAAAAATTGTGGTTTAACTGACCCACTCTCCCAGCCTATAGTTGGCTCAATGGAAGTTCCGTCAACATCAGTGAAACATTTTTTAATTTCAACAACTTTCTTCTTGTCATGTGCTAGATGCCTTGTCCAAGATCCACTTTGACTGATTTGCTTGGTCCTTTCTTGCTGCAGCTTGATCCTCCTCGGATTGCAGAATCTTTAACACAAATGTTTACCTTACAATTATTTCTGGTACCATCCCCAGGGTCTGGAAGGCGGCCAATATACTCCCCCTTTACAAAGGTGGTGACCCTTGTGGCCCAAATAACTATCACCCCATTTCCTAACTCTCTTGCCAACAAAACTCCTAGAATCCTTGGTAAATACTCAACTTAGATCCTTTTAACTACTAAATGTATTCTAAATGTACACCAGTCAGGTTTCAGACCAGGTCATAGTACTATCTCTGCTACTTAAAAAAAAAAGTTATTAATTGTTTGGATAAAAATAAACATTGTGCAGACCTATTTACTGACCTGTCTAAAGCCTTCGACACTGTGGATCCCTCATTACTAATTTAGAGGCTTTCATCAATTGACCTGGACCAGGCTGCATGCAGCTGATTTGAAAATTATTTAAAGGACAGAACACTGTGTGTATTTACTGATGGCGTTAAATCAGGTTTTCTGGACATAAAAAAGGGTGTCCCACAGGGATCGATTCTTGGTCCGTTAAAAAAAAAAACTATTTACAGTAACAATATTGGTTTATCTGTAAAAAATAAAAAATATAATCACTTGTATGCAGATGACACTGTGGTGTGCTATTGCCCCCACAGCTGACCAGGCTCCATCAGAGCTTCAATCTGCCAAGCATTTGTTGAACTGAAATTGGAACTTAATACAGTTAAAAACAAGTGTATGTTAATTTCCACATCACATATCTAATGATTTATGCATATGTACTTTGGACGGTGCCCCTATAAATATCATCTGGATTGTTGAAAAGCAAAAAAAGCATGTTGATTAATTAGGTAATAAATTAAGAATTAAAATAGGCTTCTTCTATAGGAACTGGTTCTGTCTGTTGTTAAAGAGCAGAAAACGATTCATTCAGTCAACATTCATTCTGCTTATTGAATATGGCGATATCGTCTATATGAATGCAGAAGGGACTGTATTGAAGTCATTGGGTGCAGTTAATCATAGCACATTGCAGTACGTGAGATAGTTTCAGTGCACATGATTGCTTTTTGTATCAAGATGTGGGCTGGCCCTCCTTGAAGTCTTGTAGATCGATGCATTGCACTCGTTTGTCTATAAAACCATCTTGCATAAACTTTCGCCATACCTTACCTTATAACCTACTGTAAGGCCTACTGGACCAGGGCTCAGGGATGACTAACTCTGGAGATCTGTTTGATCTCCACTGAGTTGGGAAGATCTGATTCTTATTTTTTGCACTTTATGTGTTGAATGATCTACAATGCACTTTAAAAATTGAGGAATTGGTGCCTCTAGGGCATATCAGATGATTGTTAGGGGACCTTTTTACTGAAGAATGTGTCTGTTTTTTACGATTGTGTTTTGCTTTACGTGTATTGTTGTGTATGATAACGTATATTTTAATATGTATTCGAATGTGTAGTTTAATGTGCTTATTCTATTTTAATGTGTATTGCGGTGCTACACAGGGCTCATCTGGAAAAGAGACCTTGGTCTAAGCATTGACTGGTCTACATTTTTTTTAAAAAGAAAAAAAAGTTAACCATAATCAAGCCCACAGTTATATGCTCCTACTCAGAGCCATGGTCTGAGTGGCATTCCTATGCCATTGCCTTGGGAAGTTGTCCCTTGGGAGCAGCAAGCTAATACTGTATGTTCAGAGCTAAAGGGTTGGTCTGATTTCAACCCCTCAGTGACCCTATATGAGCTGAGTTTACAAACCGAGATGGCGAAAGGCGAACCCTTAGAATTTATCAGTCAAGAGAACTAACATAAATTACATCTAGCAGGATTGTGGAGATGTGCGCAATGAGAACATACGCTTAACATTTTCACCACGCACTGCTACAGCGATGCTTTGAAATAAACAACCTGGATTGAGAGGGACGACTACGACGACGAACAACGTATTGTTCTGTTCTACATTTAACACCCCCCCCGAATCCGTGCCACGAGACGAGGCTCATATCACCGTGGCGTTTGAGGCAAACCAAACGCGCGCGCTCTGCCCGCTTGTGATAGTGGCCGCGCATCGAGCCAGCGCGTCTAAGTAACGGACTGGAAAGGTCCACGATCCCTAAATGCGCTCGTGCAGATTCCACTTCCACTCGTATTATTTTCTCCCCATTAAGCATGGTCAGATATTTGGGCATGCATTGGTACACAGAGAAAGTAAACAAATTCCAGTTTATGAAGACGCAAATGTAAGCTATGTGTTTTACAATATAATCAGCAGAGTGTTTGTAGCCTAGTTCGGTGTCTTCAGTGGGGTAACCAAGGCTATTGTGGCTGAGAATAGCTGGGTATACCTAACCCATGACTGTCGATACCTTTTAACAGCTTGGTCAAAGGCGGTGAGAGTAGGCCTTGAGGACAACCGAATTTCCCGGGTCAGAGGGAGCAGCATCCTGGGTCAGATCGAGCCTGCACAGCCCTAATTGGATAGAGCGGGTGTAGCTATAAAAGACGCGGTCCCTGGGGCGATGGAATCTCCTTCCTCTTCTCTCATAATTAGATTTTTGCGCTGTGCTCCTACTGCTCATGCTTTCTCACATCAGCGCCTGTTGTCCTATCTGAAGTTTGGAACACGTGTAAAAGCTTAAAAAATGTGGGCTACGCCTCCGAGAAAATGATGTGCTGCGGAAGGATAATATCACGCTGCTCTGGCTGATGTTCTTTCTTTCTGCGTATACAAATATGAATTCGTTAAAAACTGCACAAATTGTTTAATTGTTGCACAATTTGCACTAAATAACTTTTTTGGTAGCCACTCATGAAACAGTGTTGAAACAAAAGAGGAACGCTTATTTTACTGTGCTTCTGTTAGAAAGAAGAAAAGGTTCTACTGCCTCCTTGTGACAAATGCCCAAGCAGCATCATACGCTGACAATCGCATATGTCTGGCCAACCTGGTTAAATAACGTAAAATACAAATATTAAAAATGAATAGGCCATATATTTCATTAGTCTGAAAAAGATATAGCCGGAACCAAAATTAAAATGGCTGAAAAGTGTGACCTGGCATTGTGGATATTCAGAGGTATATCTGTGGGGCCCAGGCTACACTCTTAGAAAAAGGGTGCTATCTAGAACCTAAAAGTGTTCTTCGGCTGTCCCCATCGGAGAACCATTTGAAGAACGATTTTTGGTTCCAGGTAGAACCTATTTGATTACAGGTAGAGAGAGCTCTTTTGGGTTCCATGTAGAACACTTTCCACAGAGGGTTCTACATGGAACCCAAAGGAGTTCTACCTGGAACCAAAAAGGGTTCTACCTGGAACCTATGTGGACAGTTAAAGAACCCTCCTGGAACCCTAGTGTATATTAGGGTTATACGATGAGGGATAGTACCATGGACCTCATAAGATTGTTTGGGTTAATGGTTTGGATCAAATGTTGGTCTCACATCCATCTGATGTTTCTGATCCTGAGTGTGCAGTCTTTACAGTACTCCCTCTGTAGAAAGGCTCGGACCTGGGCTGCAAGCTAGGAGGAGAGGAAGAGCAAATAAAGACTCTCCTTCCTGGTGTCTCAGCAGGTTGATTTAATATAGCCTATTTATGGTTCATGCTGGTTATGTAGGGCTTTCTAACGTTTTATTGAATAATGAAGCCTTGTCAGAGTTGATGATTGTAAGCTTCCCTTACATTGTGCAACGCCTCAATGATCTCTTCCTCAATTCTCTCCCCAGCTGAAACAATAGAGACCCTCAAATGGGCGATCAGAGTTTTGGTATCTGTGAGAAAAAAATCACAATTTCATATGATTAAGATGATGATCCTACCTATACTGTAAAGTATGGCCTATACAAAATCAATAATTTCCTTCTTGAGCAACTTGGCAGTGGGGACTGTAAGCCTGCCTTTGTAAGAGGTTATGATGCTCTCATGGTCCATCTCAGTTGTGTCCTTGGAGACAATGGTTGTGGTGTGCAAATTGTAGAACAGGGTTATGACTGGTGGTGTTGTGTCAGTTGCGTGATCAAAATGACTTGACTGCTGGACTGGTAATGGTATGTACCGGGTTAGACACAGCAGGGTTCTGAAGTTCTGAAATAATCCATGTATATGATAAACAATTTGTAATTTGCTGCATTCATTCTTGGTCCATACAACTAGGGGATAGGTGTGATTAGAGGTGGGATTGACAGTTCAGATACTCACCCAGAGTGGTGGAGGCTGTGACTTTTGCGACTGTGCTGTCCTCTAGCGGTGAAGGTGTAGTATTGCTTCCTCCTGTGTTTGACTCTGTTGTCTGTTTTAAAAAGAAAAGTGTAAAGGGATATTAATAAGTGAGCACTATTTACTGATGTGCCATTCTTTGTCGAAACAGGTGCTTATCCTGGATGAAATGGTAAACTACACTGAACAAAAATATAAACGCAACATGAGATACCTTCAAAAAGAAGTTTGGGCGTGGATCAGAAAACCAGTCAGTATGTTGTGTGACCACCGTTTGTCTCATGAGGACAACGAGCAGGCAGACAAGTTTCCCTGAGACGGTTTCTGACAGTTGGTGCAGAAATTCTTCGGTTATGCAAACCCAAAGTTTCATCAGCTGGTAGCTGGTCTTAGACGATCCCGCAGGTGAAGAAGCCGGATGTGGAGGTCCTGGGCTGGCATGGTTACACATGGTCTGCGGTTGTGAGGCCGGTTGGACGTACTGCCAAGTTCTCTAAAATGACGTTGGAGGTGGCTTATGGTAGAGAAATTAACACTCAGTTCTCCAGCAATAGTTCTGGTGGACATTCCTGCAGTCAGCATGCCAATTGCACGCTGCCTCAAAACTTGAGACATCTGTGGCATGGTGTTGTGTGACAAGACTTCACATTTTAGAGTGGCCTTTTATTGTCCCCAACACAAGGTGCACCTGTGTAATGACTGTGCTGTTTAATCATATGTCAAGTGAATGGATCATTTTGGCCAAGGAGAAATTCTCACTTAAAGGGATGTAAATACATTTGTGCACAACATTTGAGAGAAATAAGCTTTTTGTGCATAAGGACATTTTCTGGGATCTTTTATTTCAGCTCATGAAACATGAGACCAATGCTTTACATAATGTGCTTATTTTTTTGTTCAGTACACATTGTTTCTTTCTGCAGGATAGAATACCTGGATATCATCATACACTCACCAAGAGGAGTGGACGTTGTGACTGCTGTTATTGTGCTACCTTCTTCTGGTGAAGGTGGAGTATTGCTGTCTACTGTTTTAGATTCTGAAGGTTTAGCAGTCCTGCCTGCTGTGTTAGATGGTAAAGGTGTAGTACTGCTGTCTACTGATGGTGAAGGTGTAGTACTGCTGTCTACTGTATTAGATGGTGAATGTGTAATACTGCTGTCTACTGTATTAGATGGTGAAACTGTAGTACCATTGTCTACTGATGGTGAAGGTGTAGTACTACTGTCTACTGTATTAGATGGTGAATGTGTAGTACTGCTGTCTACTGTGTTACACGTTGAAGGTGTAGTACTACTGTCTACTGTGTTACATGGTGAAGGTGTAGTACTACTGTCTACTGTATTAGATGGTGAAGGTGTAGTACTGCTGTCTACTGTGTTACATGGTGAAGGTGTAGTACTACTGTCTACTGTATTAGATGGTGAACGTGTAGTACTGCTGTCTACTGTGTTACATGGTGAAGATGTAGTACTACTGTCTACTGCATTAGAGGGTGAATGTGTAGTACTGCTGTCTACTGTGTTACATGATGAACGTGTATTAATGCTTTCTCCCGTGGTTGGCTCTTGTGTGACTGGCTCTGGAGGGGTGAACCCTTTAGAAAACAAGGAATAATGGCAGCAGTTAAAAGTCACGATTCAAACAACAGACTGTTGACAAAACATGTAATATGTTATGAAATAAGAATGACTTCAACGGGTTGCTTTTGTATGTACACTCTCAGAAATAAAGGTTGACATTTTTTTTTAAGAGGAACAACTGCTTGTGATACCTTGTAAGGTCACCCTTTCTTCCTTTAGTTATAGGTACAGTGCATTCGTAAAGTATTCACACCCTTTTACTTTTTTCCACATTTTGTTACGTTACAGCCTTATTCTAAAATGGATTGAATAAATCATTTTCCTCATCAATCTACACACAATACCCCATAATGAAAAAGCAAAAACAGGGTTTTAGAAATGTTTGCAAATATATTAAAAACAAGAAACAGAAATACATTATTTACAAAAGTATTCAGACCCTTTGCTATGAGATGAGAAATTGTGCTCCGGTACTTCCTGTTTCCATTGATCATCCTTGAGATGTTTCTACAACTTGATTGGAGTCCACCTGTGGTAAATTCAATGGATTGGACATGATTTGGAAAGGCCCACATAAGGTCCCACAGTTGACAATGCATATTAGAGCAAAAACCAAGCCATGAGGTTGAATGAATTGTCCGTAGAACTCAGAGACAGGATTGTGTTGAGGCACAGATCTGGGATAGGACATCAAAAAATGTCTGCAGCATTGAAGGTCCACAAGAACACAGTGGCCTCCGTCATTCTTAAATGGAACATTTTTGGAACCATCAAGACTATTCCCTGAGCTGGCCGCCTGGCCGAACAGAGCTATTGGGGGAGAAGGGCCTTGGTCAGGGAAGTGACCAAGAACCCGATGATCACGCTCAAGGAGTTCCAAAGTTCCTCTGAGGAGATGAGATAATCTTCCATAAGGACAACCATCTCTGCAACACTCAACCAATCAGGCTTTTATGGTAGAGTGGCCAGAAGGAAGCCACTCCTCAGTAAAAGCCACATGACAGCCCTGTTGGAGTTTGCCAAAAGGCACCTAAAGACTCCCAGATCATGAGAAGCAAGATTCTCTGGTCTGATGAAACCAAGATTGAACACGTCACGTCTGGAGGAAACCTAGCAGCATCCCTACATTGAAGCATAAGGGTGGTAGCATCATGCTGTGGCAATGTTTCTCAGTGGCAGGGAGTGGGAGACTAGTCAGGATCGAGGAAAAGATGAACGGAGCAAAGTACAGTGAGAACCTCGATGAAAAGCTGCTCCAGAGCGCTCAGGACCTCAGACTGGGGCAAAGTTTCACCTTCCAACAGGACAACGACCCTAAGCACGCAGCCATGACAACCCAGGAGTGACTTTGGGACAAGTCTATGAATGTCCTTGAGTGGCCCAGCCAGAGCCTGTACTTGAACCTGATCAAACATCTCTGGAGAGACCTGAAAATAGCTGTGCAGTGACGCTCCCCATTTAATCTGACAGAGCTTGATAGGATCTGCAGAGAAGAATGGGAGAAACTCCCCAAATACAGGTGTGCCAAGCTTGTAGCATCATACCCAAGGCTGTAATCGCTGCCAAAGATGCTTCAACAAAGTACTGAGTAAACGGTCTGAACATTTACACTACCGTTCAATATTTTTTGTCACTTGGAAATGTCCTTGTTCTTGAAAGAAAATAACATTTTATACCCATTAAAATAACATCAAGTTGATCAGACATACAGGGTAGACATTGTTAATGTTGTAAATCACTATTGTAGCTGGAAATGGCAGATTTGTTATGGAATATCTACCAGGGCGTACAAAGGCCCATTATCAGCAACAATCCCTCCTGTGTTCCAACGGCACGTTGTGTTAGCTAATCCACGTTTATCATTTTAAAATGGATATAGCGTTGTGGAAATAAACTTCATCAATTGTATGTCAATAACTTTCCTTTCCCTCTTTTCCCTACCTGTTGGCAAGGTGACCCTGTGGATGGCGAAGCAGCAACAGCATCAGAAGCACTATGTGTACTGTAGACCCATCCATCCTGCTGTTTTACAGCCAAATGTGGTAAACATTAATGTAGGTGGGTATGAATGAATACAATATTCATCATATGCACGGTGGCACACATATGCAGACAAACAATACAATTGTGTGCTTGGTGCACAAACACCTATTGTGCTTAGAGAAGTTGGTAATATCCTATTACCTCAGACACCACAGTCGTACCCAGCCATGTATATAAACCCTGGATTGCTGATGCTATGTATTGGCCATTGAGAGGATTTGAAGCCACCGGTCGGCCATATTGGTACTCCCCAGTAGGAGCAGTCCTCCATAGGAATGAATGGAATTCTACAGTATTTCAATTAAATGTTTAAAGGATAAAATGACATATATTTAAGTATTTTGTTATTGTAGTGGAGACAGTAACATTAGTACTAAAGAAAATACTTGAAAGAAAATGTTTATATATATATATATATATATATATATGTGTATATATATATATTTTGGTGTCTGTAATATAATAAACATGTCAAAAACGAATGTAGACATAAATAAATGCATTTCTATAGCTTACAAAATCTTTTTTACAATGGCTGAGGAGTACCAAGATGGCATCGCAATGGCTTCAATACAGTGCCCCGTCAGTCATCCAGGCTTTATAGACATCACTGGTTGTACCCGTTTCCCTAAAAGTCAAAGTGGCGTCTAATGATTTACTAACAACAACATTCTCTTCATTATTGGTTCATGTTTGACATGTAAGGAATGGTGTGTATGTCCACTGACTAGACTAGTGGAGACTCCTCAGAGGAGGAAGGGGAGGACCATCCTTCTCAATGAATTTCATAAAAATAACAATAGTAAAACATTAAAAAAGTTATAATTTTTTAGATAAAACTACACTAAATATATTCACATGCCACTAAATAATTGATTAAAACACACTGTTTTTCAATTAAGGTCTACAGTAGCCTCAACAGCGCTCTGTAGGGTAGCACAATGGTGTAACCAGAGGACAGTTAGCTTCCGTGCTCCTCTGGGTACATTGACTTCATTTCAAAACCTAAGAGAATCATGGTTCTCACCCCCTTCCATAGACTTACACAGTCATTATGACAACTTCTGGAGAATGTCCTCCAACCTATCAGAGCTCTTGCAGCATGAACTGACATGTTGTCCACCCAATCAAAGGACCAGGGAATGAATCTAGTACTTAAAGCATCAGCTATGGATGCTGCAGTGCATAATTGTGGTGAGTAGTTGACTCAAAGAGAGAGAAAGACATTAGTTGAACAGTTTTATACAAATTAATTTCTTCCAAAATGAAGAAGCAAGAGAGAGAGAAACTTTCAGTTTCATTACTTAGCTAGCAAATGCAGATAGCTATCTTAGCCTACTTAAACACCCTGCTTAAACAGAGGGATGCTATGTTAGCTAGCTGGCTATGACTATCCAACACAAAACTGCTATTCTTCCAAGTCTAGGTAAGCTTTTGGTTTTACTAATTTATTGCCACTGGGGCAACGGCTTACTGACTTGTACACTCTAACGTTACTGTAGGATTGTTGGGGGTTTACTAACACATTAGTTAGCTATGTTGACTATGATGTTACTTTAGCTAATATGGTGACAATGATGTAGGCTGTGGTAGCTGAGGTGTTGTGCTTTGAAGTCCACAAGCAAAGGGAAAAAGTGAGAGGAGGAGAGTGCATAAATGCGAGAAGGATTACAGTTATTATTATTTAATCCTGATGGTCATCTATGAACGTTTGAACATCTTGGCCATGTACTGTTATAATCTTCACCCGGCACAGCCAGAAGAGGACTGGCCACCCCTCAGAGCCTGGTTCTTCTCGATGTTTCTTCCTAGGTTCCTGCCTTTCTAGGGAGTTTTTCCTAGCTACTGTGCTTCTACATCTGCATTCTTGCTGTTTGTGGTTTTAGGCTGGGTTTCTGTATAGAACTTTGAGACATCGGCTGATGTAAAAAGGTCTTAAGAAATACATTTGATTGATACAATGTGGCTGCTATGAAAGTGAACTGTGCATGATCAGGGTTGTATTTATTCCGCTGAAGCAAACTGAACAAAACCGGGATAAACATACCTGGATTTGTCCAATAGAAACTCTTGTTTGCAACTGTTGTACTAATGATTACAACCTAGATCA
This sequence comes from Oncorhynchus clarkii lewisi, assembly GCF_045791955.1. Lineage (NCBI taxonomy): Eukaryota > Metazoa > Chordata > Actinopteri > Salmoniformes > Salmonidae > Oncorhynchus > Oncorhynchus clarkii. The sequence continues at coordinate 16,926,674 of NC_092174.1, read as the reverse complement.
GCTAGATGCAGGCAAGACTGTGCAAGGTGGTACTGAATGTGTCCCTGTCTGTCCACGTGTCACTGTCTGGTATTGGACATCAGTCTAAAGCTAAGGGAATGTGGGCCTTTGAATAAATATTACACGTTAGCAGTAATATACAAGTATAACCCTCATGAAAAAAACTATATATTATACTATGGTATTAATACTATAGTATTCACTGTAGTGTTTTTGCGGACTTTACTGTAGTATTCACTGTAGTGTTTACTGTAATATACTGCAGTATGCACAGTTAACTATAGTACAAATACTGTAGTAAAATAAAACTGTAGTGTATACTATAGCAATTCATGTAGTGTTTTTGCGGATTGTAGTATACAGTATTATTTACTGTAGTGTTTTTGTGGAATGTAGTATTTACTGTAGCGTTTTTGCTGACATTACTGTACTATTTACTGTTGTGTTTTTGTTTTATTATCTTTGACATAGAAGTGGAGGCTTTCTCCACTTTCTCCACCTATTGTAGAAATACTAAAAGAGCACATTTTCCATTACCAGGTAGGTAGGACTGGGGTCTGAACTGTAGTATTCTATAGTAAACTGTAGTATTTTTTCAAGTGGGAAGTGTCATGTGTGTACATTGATTCTTACACTAGGTTAACTGTGTAAATAACCTAAGGCACACAGGTGGGTCATAAGCTGCAGAAGCAACAGGATTTAAACCAACAGTCATATGGAAGAAGTAGAATACTTTATTGATCCATAGTCCACAAAACCCCTTTTTTTTAACCCAAGTGCTTTCAAATGCACTGTGTCCATTGTAGGAAGGAATGTGTCTGTCTATGAGAAGAAAATAAAAAAACAAATTCAATGGTCTTGATGCATTGAGGTCAGGTCGCTGGCCATAAGCAAAGTTACGAAGGGAAGATGATCCTCTGAAAACATAAAAGAAGAATGAGTCAGTTTTGGTGTTGGTGCTCTTTAAAGATATAAAATTTCCTTATAATAAAAAATATTCCCCTGGGGCGGCAGGTAGCCTAGTGGATAGAGCGTTGGGCCAGTAACCGAAAGGTTGCTGGATTGAATCGCTGAGCTGACAAGGTAAAAATATGTTGTTCTGCCCCTGAAGAAGGCAGTTAACCCACTGTTCCTAGGCTGTCATTGTAAATAAGAATTTGTTCTTAACTGACTTGCCTAGTTAAATAAAAGTCAAATATAGTACAGTGGGGAGAACAAGTATTTGTAACACTGCTGATTTTGCAGGTTTTCCTACTTACAAAGCATGTAGAGGTCTGTAATTTTTATCATAGGTACTCTTCAACTGTGAGAGACAGAATTCAGAAAATCACATTGATTTTTAAGTAATTCATTTGCATTTTATTGCATGACATACTGTAGGTATTTGATACATCAGAAAAGCAGAACTTAATATTTGGTACAGAAACCTTTGTTTGCAATTACAGAGATCATCCGTTTCCTGTAGTTCTTGACCAGGTTTGCACACACTGCAGCAGGGATTTTGGCCCACTCCTCCATACAGACCTTCTCCAGATCCTTCAGGTTTCAGGGCTGTCGCTGGGCAATACGGACTTTCAGCTCCCTCCAAAGATTTTCTATTGCGTTCAGGTCTGGAGACTGGCTAGGCCACTCCAGGACCTTGAGATGCTTCTTACGGAGCCACTCCTTAGTTGCCCTGGCTGTGTGTTTCGGGTTGTTGTCATGCTGGAAGACTCAGCCACGACGCATCTTCAATGCTCTTACTGAGGGAAGGAGGTTGTTGGCCAAGATCTCGCGATACAGGGCCCCATCTATCCTCCCCTCAATACGGTGCAGTCGTCCTATCCCCTTTGCAGAAAAGCATCCCCAAAGAATGATGTTTTCACCTCCATGCTTCACGGTTGGGATGGTGTTCTTGGGGTTGTACTCATCCTTCTTCATCCTCCAAACACGGCGAGTGGAGTTTAGACCAAAACGCTCTATTGTTGTCTCATCAGACCACATGACCTTCTCCCATTCCTCCCCTGGATCATCCAGATGGTCATTGGCAAACTTTAGACGGGTCTAGACATGCGCTGGCTTGAGCAGGGGGACCTTGCGTGCGCTGCAGGATTTTAATCCATGACGACGTAGTGTGTTACTAATGGTTTTCTTTGAGACTGTGGTCCCAGCTCTCTTCAGGTCATTGACCAGGTCCTGCCGTGTAGTTCTGGGCTGATCCCTCACCTTCCTCATGATCATTGATGCCCCACGAGGTGAGATCTTGCATGGAGCCCCAGACCAAGGGTGATTGACCGTCATTTTGAACTTCTTGCATTTTCTAATAATTGCTCCAACAGTTGTTGCCTTCTCACAAAGCTGCTTGCCTATTGTCCTGTAGCCCATCTCAGCCTTGTGCAGGTCTACAATTTTATCCCTGATGTCCTTACACAGCTCTTTGATCTTGGCCATTGTTGCCATTCAAGCAGTTAATACAGGTAATGAGTGGAGAACAGGAGGCTTCTTAAAGAAAAACTAACAGGTCTGTGAGAGCCGGAATTCTTACTGGTTGGTAGGTGATCAAATACTTATGTCATGCAATAAAATGCAAATTAATTATTTAAAAATCATACAATGTGATTTTCTAGATTTTTGTTTTAGATTCTGTCTCTCACAGTTGAAGTGTACCTATGATAAAAATTACAGACTTTGTAAGTAGGAAAACCTACAAAATCGGCAGTGTATCAAATACTTGTTCTCCCCACTGTAGCTGCTTGGTTAAGAGATGGTTAAAAGTTGAGATTTGACAAAAGTGAGGGAGTTCATAATATGGATGCCATACTGTACACTCTATACACATGATATTGCAGACATTAATGTGGTAGTGGTAGCTAGTACTGTCTCTGTGACTCCGTACCTCCATGTTATGCTCAGTCCGTCCTCCGTCACTCTTCAGCTCTCTCCAATTTATTTGACGATCTTGGCCTGTTTACCGTTCAGCTTCATCATGTAATTCTTCTTCTTGCCTTCAAAGTTGCCACACAGGCCTCCCAATCTCCTCTTGTAGGTGTGGGGCAGGATGATTACTATGCAAAATAAAGACATGGAAGTGAGTTCCTTCTGTCAGTACATCTATGTTCTGTAACAGTTCACTTTATATCATAAAGCAGTTTACTGTATATCACAAAGCATACATCACACATCTGTAGCACATCATACACATATGTGTTTGGATTGATACAGTATGTTGCCTTGCTACCATATTTCTGCAAGATATGACAAAATGTGTAAATGTTAATTATACTATTATGCTAATATTATCTGTCCACAGATAAGAGACATATTGGGCAGTAAACACTGTCTGTACAGCTATCTTACTGTCCTGTTATCAGAGAGACTGGTGAGATGCCAATAATTTAAACTTTCCTTTGGCTGTGATGTAACAGTGGTGTTACCTGCTCTGCTGTGTCCATCAAACTCCACGGAGAGGCCAAAGTCTGTCTTCAGGTAGATACGAGAGGAGCTCTCCAGAATCCTCAGACCCCTTGCTGGGGAGACAGGGGCATGCGTGCTCCTACCATCCAGCTATATATATATATATATATATATATATATATATATATATATATATATATATATATATATATATATATAGAGAGAGAGAGAGAGAGAGAGAGAGAGAGAGAGAGAGAAAGATGGGGCAAGAGATCATATGTTCAATGTAATTTTGCTTATCTGTCAACAACAGAGGGCATCAACCAATGAGGAAACAAATAATTGGGCTCATAGTTAATTATTGTTCTGTTGAAAGACTTGAAAGACTGTTACTGACCCAATGGCAACAAGTCAAAATGTGCTAGCAGTCTACTAAACACACACCTATTTCTTGGGAAAACAATTATTTCACTGTAGGAATATTGCTATGATTTCTCAAACAGAAATGGGGTGTGCCTTTAGTGGTTCATTGATATGTCATTCTGTTCATGCAGACTGCGACCGACGTAGCTAGTCTGTTAGCTAAGCTAGCTAATTTAGTTAGCAAGTAACCTAACGTAGCAGATGTAAAATAATTGCCTGAAACTAGATCCCCTACATACTGGTCTTGACAAGAAGAAAACAACTGTTGGGGGCAGGTTCTGTTCTACACTGTTTAACCAATCTGGTAAATGTGGAGGAGTGTTGGAGTGTTGCCTTGTTAACGTCCAAAAGAGGAAGTCCCGTCACAGGCTCTCTTTCCATTTCCCCTGCAAACTGGAGCATCCGGTTGTTGGGGACTATGCAGAGGCTAGCTAGCTGGGAACATTCACAGAACATTAGCTAAGATTCTCATTAAGTTATAGTTAGGGTTTTATCTAACATTAGGATGATAAAACCCCCAAAACATTAAGATAATTTTTGGGATAAAATCTATTTATTTATCAAAAGTGTTTTAGATTAAATTTCCTTGGAATGTTCTTCTAACATTCACTAAAATGTTGTACACAACATCTGTAACAACCACCACAAACCATTCCCTGAACATTTACATGCTTGTTTAAAACATTTGGTTGATGTTGCAAAAACGTTCCTATAACACATTAAATCTGTTGTTTAAATGGTGGGAACATTGTGGGGACACCACAAAAGACATGTTCCCAAAACACAAAACTGTCTGGTTGTGCAGATGATTCTACAATGCTTCTTTTAGAGTGCAAAAAACATTCACCTGATGTTACAAGAACGTTCTCAGAACACATTTCATCTGTTCTTTCAAGGTTTACAGAATGTTTCATTAGGTTGTGGTAACATTGTGGATATATGACAAGAGATATGCTCCAAAGTTTTTTTTTTTCCAGATCATGTTGGTATCAGGGTGCACAAAACATTCCTTTGATGTTTCAAGAATGTTGACAATACAGCCTTTGAGTTCTTTAAAGGTTCCCAGAACATGTAATTAGGTTGTGGAAACACTGTGGGTACATTACATACATTACATGGGATAGGTTCCCAAAATACAAAATATTCTCAGTTGTGATGACATTCATACAATGTTTAAGTTAGGTTGCACAGGACATTCCGTTAATGTTGTAAGAATAAAATAAGTCCATTTTTATGTTCTAGGAATGTTCAATGTTCTTGCAACATCAGGTGAATGTTTTATACAAACATTGTATCACTCCGATTGGACTGTTTTTGTGTTATGAGAACATTGTCAGCGACCTAGATGAATGTTCTGGGAACCGTTACAGAACCAATGTTGGTTTGCTGGGCAGTAACTCCTCCAGCATGTGTTCATGTAATTCACACAAATTGTTTTTGAATGAAAGCTGTGAATATCGGTAAGAAATGGCACTTCAGAAGCCAAATATCTTATTTTTTATTTTTTATTTTTTTTAACCATTAAATGACCTAGTATGATGGTGCATTGATCAGTTATTTTTGCATTTTTGCTCAAAGTCGACCTTTAAAGGCAACCAAGTAAGTAAGCCTAGCTAGTGTGTTTTAAGGTCAGGAGAGGAGTAGGGAAGAAGTGAAAAGATAATATATGGCTAGTTCTGCATTCATCTGAAGTTTAGAGTGGACTACAACCCTGTCATGAACCATTTTTCTTATTGCACCTAGCCAGTGTCTATGAGGGTCAGGGTGAGACACAAAGACACACACAGACACACACACATAAACTGAAAAATACGGGTGCCAAAAAGGAAACTAGGTTCCATCCAATTCCATCCTGTAGATAATGAGATAATTCAATTCTGCCAGCAATATGGCAAACCTTTGGCTACAGGATACAATAAGACATGGGGTAACAAATCAGAAAGCACATGATAAATAATGCGTAAAGATACAGTTGAAGTCAGAAGTTCACATACACTTAGGTTGGAGTCATTAAAACTCATTTTTCAACCACTCCACAAATTTCTTGTTAACAAACTATAGTTTTGGCAAGTCAGTCAGGACAACTACTTTGTGCATGACACAAGTAATATTTCCAACAATTGTTTACAGACAGATTATTCCACTCCATTTGGTCAGAAGTTTACATACACTAAGTTGACTGTGCCTTTATAACAGCTTGGAAAATTCACAAAAACGATGTCATGGCTTTAAAAGCTTCTGATAGACATCTTTTGAGTCAATTGGAGGTGTACCTGTGGATGTATTTCAAGGCCTACCTTCAAACTTAGTGCCTCTTTGCTTGACATCATGGGAAAATCAAAAGAAATCAGCTAAGTTCTCAGAAAAAAAGACCTCCACAAGTCTGGTTCATCCTTGGGAACCATTTCCAAATGCTTGAATGTACCACGTTCATCTGTACAAACAATAGTACGTAAGTATAAATACCATGGGACCACGCAGCCGTCATACCGCTCAGGAAGGAGACGCGTTCTGTCTCCTAGAGATGAACGTATTTTGGTGCGAAAAGTGCAAATCAATCCCAGAACAACAGCGAAGGACCTTGTGAAGATTCTGGAGAAAACAGGTACAAAAGTATCGAGTCCTATATCGACATCCCCTGAAATGCCGCTCAGCAAGGAAGAAGCCACTGCTCCAAAACCGCCTTAAAAAAGCCAGACTACGGTTTGCAACTGCACATGGGGACAAAGATCGTACTTCTTGGAGAAATGTCCTCTGGTCTGATGAAACAAAAATATAAATGTTTGGCCATAATGACCATTGTTATCTTTGGAGGAAAATGGGTGAGGCTTGCCAGCCAAAGAACACCACCCCAACTGTGAAGCATGGGAGTGGCACCATCATGTTGTGGGGGTGCTTTGCTGCAGGAGGGACTGGTGCACGTCACAAAATAAATGGCATCATGAGGAAGAAAAATGATGTGGATATATTGAAGCAACATCTCAAGACATCAGACAGGAAGATAACTTCTTGATGCACCAGCGGGATCATTTTCGTCAACATCCCCGGAATTGTAGAGCGCCAAATTCAAATTAAATTACTAAAACTATTTAATTTTAATGAAATCACAAGTGCAATATAGCAAAACACAGTTTAGCTTGTTGTTAATCCACCAGCTGTGTCTGAAAATCTCTCTCAGCAGACAAAACATTACAAACAGCTAGCAGCCAAGTTGATTGGTCACGAAAGTCAGAAAAGCAATAAAATGAATCTTTTACCTTTGATGATCTTTGGATGTTTGCACTTACGAGACTCCCAGTTACACAATAAATGTTCCTTTTGTTCCATAAAGATTTGTTTTATATCCAAAATGCCTCCATTTGTTTGGCGCGTTATGTTCAGAAATCCACAGGCTCGAGCAGTCACGAACGGGCAGACGAAAATTCCAAATAGTATCCGTAAAGTTCGTAGAAACATGTCAAAGTTTTTTATAATCAATCCTCAGGACTGTACCTTCTTCAATAGGAGAGAGAGAGAAAATGTCTGCTCCAAACTGTTGCGTATGCAAAACGCAGCCATACAATGACGCAATGTGATTTTATTTTTCAACATAAAAGCCTGAAACTATGTCTAAAGACTGTTAACAACATGTGGAAGCCATAGGAAAAGGAATCTGGTTGATATCCCTTTAAATGGAGCGAAGGCAGGCAATGGAACAGAGAGCTTTCAGGAAAAACACCACCTCCGGGTTGGATTTTCCTCAGGTTTTCGCCTGCAATATCAGTTCTGTTATACTCACAGACAATATTTTGACAGTTTTGGAAACGTTAGAGTGTTTTCTATCCTAATCTGATAATTATATGCATATTCTAGATTCTGGGCCTGAGAAATAGGCAGTTTCATTTGGGTATGTTTTTATCCAAACATCAAAATACTGCCCCCTACACTCAAGATTAAAGCTAAGGTGTATGTACACTTCCGACTTCAACTGTAAGTAGAAGTTATGAATAACCTTATAATTGTCATATTAAATCATGTATAAGTCCTAAATACTTACAACAAGTTTCCTGTTCTTCCTGAACTCCACTATGTGGTTGTAGACTCTGATTTTCAGCCCTCTGAGTCGCAGATGGTTGTTGTTCTCACTTTTATCTTCATCACTGTCCTCATCGCTGCGATCATGCCTGTCTTCACTGTTCTCCCTTCTCATGCTGTCTTTATGCTTGTCATCCTCATCACTGCTGTCAACATTACTACTGTCACCTTGGCTACTGTCACCTTGGCTACTGTCACCTTGGCTACTTTCACCATGACTGTCATCACCATCCTGGTTGACGATCTCATTGATGGTCTTGATGTAGATGTCTGGCTGGTTCTTGGACAGGTCTGTGGTCTGGACCAGAACATGAGAGTTTGTGCCCTCAAAGTCATGCTTCTTGTTGTTAAAGGTTCTGTACTCTGAGTCTCCATTGATAGAGCACTCACTGAAGCCTTGAACGCAAAAATAGAAACAAGATTAATACCAAAGAAACAACAAGTTCATGAGGACATGGTGAGAAAAGACATAGATAGGAATTATGATATGAAACAGTGAAGGTCTTTGAGACTTAACTGTTCTGGATTTGGTATTGAACATTGTTTTAGAAAACAGGAGAACTTTAGGCCTTGACAGAGGTCTGTAAGGGACTGGCATTGAATGCAATTGAATGTCTGTTGAGTGTATGAGAGACAGTTCTTAAGAGAGTGACGTTTCTGAGAAGTGTGGCCTACCTGTTGACTTGCAGAAATACAGTCCGGCTTCATTCTGAAGACAGATGGCATCCCCATCACACTCATATTCATTATTGCAGTCAATCTCCCCCACACCATCATCTTCAACACATTCACACTTCTGATGGCAGTGCTCAGTGTACCAGCTCTCTTTAAACTGAAATGAAAGTCCATCTTTAAAGTCATTACACTGCAGAATTCACACATGTAACTATGGGCACTGGGTCTACACCAAACATACTTCTGAAGCAGTTCTCATTGGGTGCTAGGTTACTTACGTGATGGCTGTTGCCATTGCTGTCCACACAGCCGCACTGCTGGGTGGGCACACACACCCTCTGTCTGAGCACAAAGCCATCGTCACACACACAGCCCTGTATGCAGTGCTCATCAGAGTGGCAGTCGGGTGGGCCGTGGAGGTGCAAACAGGTGGGCTGGCAGTCGGAGATGCAGGGGGCGAAGTGGCTGTTGTTTGGGCACAATGGTGCTAAAGAGAAAAGAGCAATTGAAGAGTTTATTTCCAATAACGCAATATCCACCAATTCGTCACCAGAAAAGATAGCTTATTACGGGTAGATTCATGTTTGTAAAATATTATTGTTCTCAGATGTTTCATTCTTAAGGTTTTTAGATGTGTATGAAAATGTACACAAGAAATTGTGGCAAAGTGCTATATATCCATTTGCTTAGCTGGAATGGAATGTTTGTATCCTGTATATTTGACTGACATATGTGGCTCTCACCCAGCTATCTTAAGACAAATGTATTTACTGTAATTCACTCTGGGTAAGAGCATCTGCTATATTACTCAAATGTAAATGTTTTACATACAGATCTCATATTACTGTTTTAAATATGTTTTAAAAACATGAAATATCGATGTCACAAATGTATCATTTGTACATTTCATTTTAAAAAATGTAGTCATTTGTTACATTTCACTGTGTAAAACCTAGCAGTGAGTGAGGCGGATATGTATAGCATTTAGCAAAAAAACATGATTATTTGTCTCTGAAATTAAACCAAATGACACATTTGAAACAAATACATGCCATGCCATGATTAGATAGTTAAAAAACACACCAATCTCTTTCATATTTTTTTTTTTACAATAAAAGCTAATTTACAAATATTTCTGAAAATGGATATATAAGGTTTTGGAATAAAACTCTTCAAATATAAGGTTGAGTGTATAGAATATGTAGCACACTGACTGCAAGAATAGGTACAGATTACATTTTCTTTGTACTTAGTGTCTTTCCATTTGTAAAACACCGATTGTATAACACTTGTGTTAGGAGAGGCCTGTAATGAATGAAGATTGTAACTTTGTGTTATCAAGGGCACATAAAGACTTACTTGGTCTCGCTGTGGTGGGCGGTTGTGGTCTTGCAGTTGTTGGTCTTGGGGGTTGTGGTCTTTCAGTTGTCGTTCTTGGTGGACTTGGTATTTCAGTTGTGGGTGGTGCTGGTGTTTCTGGTCTCATAGTTGTTGGTGGTTGTGGCCTAGCAGTTGTTGAGGGTTTAGATGGCATGGTTGAGTTGGTTGGAGCTGGTGCAGCAGTTGTTGGTCTTAGTGTTACTGGTCTCATGGTAATTGGACCTGGTGTTGGTGCAATGGTAGACTTGTCTGCTGGCACAGGATTCTCGGTTGGTGTTGTTGGCTTAATCAGATCTAGGAGTTAAAAGAAAATCAACGTTATAACAATTACCCCAAATTTGGTTGTGTTGTTCACTGTGGAGGGAGTGACCCTTACCTTCACAGTGTCCACGATGCACAGAAACATCATCTATAGCCACATCAGATTGATCAGTGGTGCCTCTTCGGCCCTCGAAGATGATCTGAGATCAAAGTAATAGCCAGGGAGAAACATTTATAACAGAGCATGTATAGCAAAAAGGTACACTAAGCACATTTTGTCAAAGGGACCTTTCTGGATGAATAATGGTACACATGTCCGAGTCCAAAATCGCCTGACATTTTAAGATTACAACACAGGGTTAATGGTGCAGTGAGGAATATCCACACCTCACATTCCACTCTACCCTATTCACCTTGTTGCTTAAAGGAACAGTGAAGTCAGCATTGTGTCTTGCCTGTATTCTGTATCATATTGCACAACAGATGATGAAATGAACACTGTAAAAGTGTGAAGGAATTTGATCCGTGTTTTTTCCCGATAGTTTCTGGTTGAAAATACAATCTACAGGACCTTCTAATCAGCAGGTTTGCATGGGCAGGAGTTTTCGGCTTTCCACAGTGACATCACCATGCAGTAAATTGGATAATATTATTTGGTTTATTCGGATCCCCATTAGCTTTTGCCGAAGCAGCAGCTATTCTTCCTGGGGTCCACCAAAAAAACACCAAACACGACAAGTAACAAAACACTGTAGACAAGAACAGTCACACTAATATAAAATACAACAATATACAAACAATACTACTAAAGAATAATGTGTGTAAATTGATTGCGTTGATTGTGTTGAGAGTGTGATAGTGTGTCTATGGGTGCGTGTGTTTGTGTGTGTGTCATTTCACAGTCCCCATTGTGCCATGAGATGTTGTTTTATCCATTTCTTGAAGGTAATTTTGCTGTTTGCTTGCGTAATTGGAGATGGAAGGGAGTTCCATGTGATCATGTCTCTGTATAATAAATCAAATAAAAGTTTATTTGTCACATACACATGGTTAGCAGATGTTAATGCGAGTGTAGCGAAATGCTTGTGCTTCTAGTTCCGACAATGCAGCAATAACCAATGAGTAATCTAACCTATTCACAACAACTACCTTATACACACAAGTGTAAAGGAATGAAAGAATATGTACATAAAAATATATGAAAGAGTGATGGTACAGAACAGCATAGGCAAGATGCAGTAGATGGTATCGAGTACAGTATATACATATGAGATGAGTAATGTAGGGTATGTAAACATATAAAAGTCGCATTGTTTAAAGTGGCTAGTGATACATGTATTAAATCAAGATGGCTAGTGATACATTTTTTACATCAATTTATTACATTATTAAAGTGGCTGGAGTTGAGTCAGTATGTTGGCAGCAGCCACTCAATGTTAGTGGTGGCTGTTTAACAGTCTGATGGCTTTGAGATAGAAGCTGTTTGTCAGTCTCGGATGCTTTGATGCACCTGTACTGACCTCGCCTTCTGGATGATAGCAGGGTGAAGGTCCATCCAGTGACAATTAATACAACTGTTGCTGCCGTTTTCTACAGCCGCTGCCAGTCACAATTATGCCCTTAAATAATATTTCAGAACAGCCAAAAGTACAAATAAATGAACATCAAACGATTCGGAAAAAGCAAAAGGAACTGACATTTTTGTCCTCACTGATTGATAACGAGGGAAGCATATTTTGAAGTAGAAAATTATGAAATTATGTTTGGACTTCATAAAGAAGAGAATCTTACAAATCAAATCACCAAATCAAATCACATTTTATTGGTCACATACACATGGTTAGCAGATGTTAATGCGAGTGTAGCGAAATGCTTATGCTTCTAGTTGTGACCATGCAGTAAAATCGAACAAGTAATCTAACAATTTCACAACAACAAAGGAATGAATAAGAATATGTACATATAAAGGTAAGGATGAGCAATGGCTGAACGGCATAGGCAAGATGCAGTAGATGGTACAGAGTACAGTATATACAGTACATATGAGATGAGTAATGCAGGGTGTGTAAACATTATATAAAGTGACTTGTGAAACATTTATTACATCCAATTTTTAATTATTAAAGTGGCTAGAGATTTGAGTCAGTATGTTGGCAGCAGCCACTCACTGTTAGTGATGGCTTTTTATTAACAGTCTTGAGATAGAAGCTGTTTTTCAGTCTCTCGGTCCCAGCTTTGATGCACCTGTACTGACCTCGCCTTCTGGATGACAGCAGGGTGAATAGGCAGCGGTTGATGTCCTTGATCATCTTTTTGGCCATCCTGTAACATCGGGTGGTGTAGGTGTCCTGGAGGGCAGGTAGTTTGCCCCCGGTGATGCGTTGTGCAGACCTCACTACCCTCTGGAGAGCCTTACCGTTGTGGGCGGAGCAGTTGCCGTACCAGGCGGTGATACAGCCCGACAGGATGCTCTCGATTGTGCATCTGTAAAAGTTTGTGAGTGGTTTTGGTGACAAGTCGAATTTCTTCAGCCTCCTGAGGTTGAAGAGACACTGCTGCGCCTTCTTCACCATGCTCTCTGTGTGGGTGGATTAATTCAGTTTGTCCAGTGATGTGTACGCCGAGGAACTTAAAACTTACTACCCTCTCCACTACTGTCCCGTCGATGTGGATAGGGGGGCGCTCCCTCTGCTGTTTCCTGAAGTCCACAATCATCTCTTTTGTTTTGTTGACGTTGAGTGTGGGGTTATTTTCCTGACACCACACTCCGAGGGCCCTCACCTCCTCCCTGTAGGCCGTCTCGTCGTTGTTGGTAATCAAGCCTACCACTGCATTGTCGTCTGCAAACTTGATGATTGAGTTGGAGGCGTGCATGGCCACGCAGTCGTGTGTGAACAGGGAGTACAGGAGAGGGCTCAGAACGCACCCTTGTGGTGCCCCAGTGTTGAGGATAAGCGGGGTGGAGATGTTGTTTCCTACCCTCATCAACTGGGGGCTGCCCGTCAGGAAGTCCAGTACCCAGTTGCACAGGGCAGGGTCGAGACCCAGGGTCTTGACCTTGGTGACGAGTTCAGAGGTTACTATGGTGTTAAATGCTGAGCTGTAGTCGATGAATAGCATTCTCACATAGGTATTCCTCTTTGTCCAGATGGGTTAGGGCAGTGTGCAGTGTGGTTGCGATTGCGTCGTCTGTGGACCTATTGGGGGGCGGTAAGCAAATTGGAGTGGGACAAGGGTGTCAGGTAGGGTGGAGGTGATATGGTCCTTGACTAGTCTCTCAAAGCCCTTCATGATGACGGAAGTGAGCGCTACGGGGCGGTAGTCGTTTAGCTCAGTTACCTTAGCTTTCTTGGGAACAGGAACAATGGTGGCCCTCTTGAAGCATGTGGGAACAGCAGACTGGGATAATGATTGATTGAATATGTCCGTAAACACAACAGCCAGCATGTCTGCGCATGCTCTGAGGACGTGGCTGGGGATGCCGTCGGGTCCTTCAGCCCTGCGAGGGTTAACACGTTTAAATGTTTTACTCACGCCGGCTGCAGTGAAGGAGAGTCCACAGGTTTTGGTAGCGGGCCGTGCCAGTGGCACTGTATTGTCCTCAAAGCGAGCAAAGAAGTTGTTTAGTCTGTCTGGGAGCAAGACATCCTGGTCAGGGATGGGGCTGGTTTTCTTTTTGTAATCCGTGATTGACTGTAGACCCTGCCACATACCTCTCGTGTCTGAGCCTTTGAAATGAGACCCTACTTTGTCTCTATACTGACGCTTAGCTTGTTTGATTGCCTTGCGGAGGGAACAGCTACACTGTTTGTATTTGGTCATGTTTCCTGTCACCTTGCCCTGATTTAAAGCAGTTGTTTGCGCTTTTAGTTTCGCGCGAATGCTACCAATCAATCCACGGTTTCTAGTTTGGGAATATTTTAATAGTTGCAGTGGGTACGACATCGCCGATGCACTTGCTAAGAAACTCACTCACCGAATCAGCGTATTCGTCAATGTTGTTCTTTGATGCAATGCGGAACATATTCCAGTCCACGTGATTGAAGAAATCTTGAAGCGTGGAATCAGATTGTTCGGACCAGCGTTGAACAGACCTCAGCGCGCACGGGAGCTTCCTGTTTTAGTTTCTGCCTATAGGCTGGAAGCAACAAAATGGAGTCGTGGTCAGCTTTTCCGAAAGGAGGATGGGGGAGGGCCTTATATGCCTCGAGGAAGATAGAAAAACAATGATCCAGGGTTTTACCAGCCCTGGTTGCACAATCAATAGGCTGATATAATTTAGGGAAACTTGTTTTCAGATTAGCCTTGTTAAAATCCCCAGCTACAATAAAAGTATCCTCGGGATATGTGGTTTCCATTTTATACAGAGTCAAATGAAGCTCGTTCAGGGCCATCGATGTGTCTGCTTGGGGGTGAATATACAGTGCCTTGCGAAAGTATTCGGCCCCCTTGAACTTTGCGACCTTTTGCCACATTTCAGGCTTCAAACATAAAGATATAAAACTGTATTTTGTTGTGAAGAATCAACAACAAGTGAGACACAATCATGAAGTGGAACGACATTTATTGGATATTTCAAACTTTTTTAACAAATCAAAAACTGAAAAATTGGGCGTGCAAAATTATTCAGCCCCCTTAAGTTAATACTTTGTAGCGCCACCTTTTGCTGCGATTACAGCTGTAAGTCGCTTGGGGTATGTCTCTATCAGTTTTGCACATCGAGAGACTGAAATTTTTTCCCATTCCTCCTTGCAAAACAGCTCGAGCTCAGTGAGGTTGGATGGAGAGCATTTGTGAACAGCAGTTTTCAGTTCTTTCCACAGATTCTCGATTGGATTCAGGTCTGGACTTTGACTTGGCCATTCTAACACCTGGATATGTTTATTTTTGAACCATTCCATTGTAGATTTTGCTTTATGTTTTGGATCATTGTCTTGTTGGAAGACAAATCTCCGTCCCAGTCTCAGGTCTTTTGCAGACTCCATCAGGTTTTCTTCCAGAATGGTCCTGTATTTGGTTCCATCCATCTTCCCATCAATTTTAACCATCTTCCCTGTCCCTGCTTAAGAAAAGCAGGCCCAAACCATGATGCTGCCACCACCATGTTTGACAGTGGGGATGGTGTGTTCAGGGTGATGAGCTGTGTTGCTTTTACGCCAAACATAACGTTTTGCATTGTTGCCAAAAAGTTCAATTTTGGTTTCATCTGACCAGAGCACCTTCTTCCACATGTTTGGTGTGTCTCCCAGGTGGCTTGTGGCAAACTTTAACCGACACTTTTTATGGATATCTTTAAGAAATGGCTTTCTTCTTGCCACTCTTCCATAAAGGCCAGATTTGTGCAATATACGACTGATTGTTGTCCTATGGACAGAGTCTCCCACCTCAGCTGTAGATCTCTGCAGTTCATCCAGAGTGATCATGGGCCTCTTGGCTGCATCTCTGATCAGTCTTCTCCTTGTATGAGCTGAAAGTTTAGAGGGACGGCCAGGTCTTGGTAGATTTGCAGTGGTCTGATACTCCTTCCATTTCAATATTATCGCTTGCACAGTGCTCCTTGGGATGTTTAAAGCTTGGGAAATCTTTTTGTATCCAAATCCGGCTTTAAACTTCTTCACAACAGTATCTCGGACCTGCCTGGTGTGTTCCTTGTTCTTCATGATGCTCTCTGCGCTTTTAACGGACCTCTGAGACTATCACAGTGCAGGTGCATTTATACGGAGACTTGATTACACACAGGTGGATTGTATTTATCATCATTAGTCATTTAGGTCAACCTTGGATCATTCAGAGATCCTCACTGAACTTCTGGAGAGAGTTTGCTGCACTGAAAGTAAAGGGGCTGAATAATTTTGCACGCCCAATTTTTCAGTTTTTGATTTGTTAAAAAAGTTTGAAATATCCAATAAATGTCGTTCCACTTCATGATTGTGTCCCACTTGTTGTTGATTCTTCACAAAACAAATACAGTTTTATATCTTTATGTTTGAAGCCTGAAATGTGGCAAAAGGTCACAAAGTTCAAGGGGGCCGAATACTTTCGCAAGGCACTGTATGTGGCGATTATAATCGAAGAGAATTCTCTTGGTAGATAATGCGGTCGACATTTGATTGTGAGGAATTCTAAGTCAGGTGAACAGAAGGACTTGAGTTCCTGTATGTTGTTATGATCATACCACGTCTCGTTAATCATAAGGCATACCCCGCCGCTCTTCTTCTTACCAGAAACATGCTTGTTTCTCTCGGCGCAATGCGTGAAGATACCAGCTGGCTGTACCTACTCCGATAGCGTGTCTCGAGTGAGCCATGTTTCCGTGAAGCAAAGAACGTTACAGTCTCTTATGTCTCTCTGGAATGCTACCTTTGCTCGGATTTCATCTACCTTGTTGTCAAGAGACTGGACATGAGTAGTATGCTCGGGAGCGATGCGCGATGTGCCCGTCTCCGGAGTCTGACCAGAAGACCGCTTCGTCTGCCCCTTTTACGGCGTCGTTGTTTTGGTTCGCCGGCTGGGATCCGATCCATTGTCCTGGGTGGTGGGCAAAACAGAAGATCCGCTTCGGGAAAGTCATGTTCCTGGTCGTAATGTTGGTGAGTTGACGTTGCTCTTATATCCAATAGTTCCTCCCGACTGTATGTAATAAAACCTAAGATTACCTGTGGTACCAATGTAAGAAATAACACGTAAAAAAATAAATACTGTATAGTTTCCTAAGAACGCAAAGCGAGGCGGCCATCTCTGTCGGCGCCGGAAGTCTCTGTGCGTTGCTGTGAATTTGTTTTGGACTTGGGGGCTGTGAAGAGACCCCCTGTTGGAATGTCTTGTGGGGTATGTATGGGTGTTTGAGCTGAGTTATTTGATTGTGCAGACAATCTTGAATTTTCATCACAATACTATTTCTCATAAAAACTGGAAGAGAAGCAGTTAATCTCTCATCAACACAACCAGGATAGACTGGCATGCATGTTCATGATGTTTTTTAACAGATATCTCCCCAACAACCTTTTCAATATGACTTGAACATGATAATTGACCATCCAATGTTATACCTAAGAGTTTATCTTCCTCAACTTGCTCAATGGTCACACCATTTATGCACAACTCCAGTTGAGGTTTAGGTAATAAAGAATGCTTTGGACCAAATACAATGCCTTTAGTTTAAGACCAGTTTTTAATTAATCACCCATTATGATACTGACTGTAACTCTATTTAGAATTTCAGTGAACTCACTGGCTTTGGGTGCTGACATATAGAGTGTGGAATCATCCACATACATAGTCATTTTAGCATTATGTAAGACCAGTGGCAAATCATTCGTAAAAATAGAGAAGATTAACGGCCCAAGGCAACTGCCATGAGTGACACCACACTGTACATATCTAATGTTAGAGAAGATTTCATTGAAGAACACTCTTTGGTTTCTATTGGATAAATAACTCTCCAACCACGTGATGGCACGTGATGTAAAACCATTGCAAGTTAGTTTTTTAAATAAGAATTTATGATCAATAAGATTAAAGGGTGCACTCAAATCTGACAATACAGTTCCAACTATTATCTTATCATCCATTTATTATCACCAATGTATTTGGTCAAACACAATTCTTTCCATCAGTTAACTAGAATAGGCAGCAAACTGGTTGGGCGACTGTTAAAGCAAGTCATGGGTGCTTTACCATTTTTAGGTAGAGGAATTACTTTAGCTTCCTTCTACACCTGTGCACACATACACTCCTTAAGGCTTAGGTTAAAGATAGAGCAAATAGGTGTGGCAATACAGTCTGCTACCATTCTCAATAGTTTCCTATCAAAGTTGTCTATTCCTGGTGGCTTATCATTATTGATGGATAATAATAGTTTTTCCACCTCTCCCACACTAAGTTGACCAAATTGACCACCTCTTTTGGATAATTTCTTTGTAGCATACCCTTTTTCAATTCATCGTCAATCCAGGGTGCTCTTAATTAACAGTTTTCACAGTACATTTCTTAACAGGTGCATGCTTGTCAACAATTGTCATTCATTGTTTTACAAATACTTCCAGTGCTGCATCTGCATTCACTTCCTCACACACATCAGACGAACATACATTCTGTACATCTTCAACAAAAGAGTCCTGAGAAAACATTTTGTGTGATCTCTTATGAATTACTTCAGGACCAAACTTTGGCACTTAGGCTATTCTTGTTATTGCCACAATGTTATGTTCACTACAGCCAATGGGAACTAATATTTATTTAGAGCAAAGCTCTGCAGTATTTGTGAAGATATGATCAATACCAGTGGATGTCACAGATCCAAGACTACAGGTATGCCCTCTAATTGGTTGAGTGATAACCTGGGTGAAATTACAGACATTAATCACAGGTAAAAGCTTACTCTTGAGAGGACAGCTAGTTGCTAACCAGTCAATGTTCAGGTTACCCAGAAAACAGATCTCTCTATTAACATCACACACACACTATCAAGTATTGCACTCAAATTCTGACTGTTATCACTTGGTGGCCTTTAACAGCATCCCGAAGGAAGAGGCTTTAGATGAGGCAGGTGAACCTGCAACAACGACACTTCAACAACATTTGCCATGAGATCCTCATAAGCTTTACAGGAATATGGCTCTGAACATACACAGCAACATCTATGCTAGCTGCTTCACCAACCATCAGCTCTTCAGAATTTAGGGTTTGGTAGTATCCTGGGACAGATAGTACCGGTCCCGGCAAGTGATCCAAATTAAACAGGAAGGCTTTTCTTTTTTAAGGAAACACTTTTTCTGAAACTTTCAAAACAACAAACCCGAGCTCTCTCTCGTTCCGTGTTCAGCATGCGTCATGCTCTGATGACGTGTGACCAATAACAAAGAGAGTTCCAAACCTCTCTGCCAATAACAGCGAGTTTTCAGTTTTCCCCTCTCCACTCAGACCACTCCCAGTCAGTCCTAGCAAAATTCTAGCTTGAGGCATATTTTTTTCCTAAAAAGCTATTTTGCCAATATTAATGGAAATCTGTCACAGCAAGGTACTTCGTTGTTACCCAGAAATTATTTAATATTGATATAAAAATGGCTGCATTGGACCTTTCATTTTTCCAACCTCCAGAGGGAAGGCCAGAGGCTAAACCAAGACCAGTGTCACATAACTCACTCACCTGGAAAGGTCCAGTGGTCCTGAGATCCACCTGGGCTAGTTGCCAGCTGTCTCTCTGGTTGTTCCTCTTCCACCATACCCTGTCGGCGCTGCGGTCCTGGAGTATGTAGACGTGCAGGCCCATAGTTTCCGCTGAACCGGACATGTGGTACCAGAACTGCAGACACTGAAGACCGGGGTCAGAACACTCAGAGCTGAGGAGGCGAGCCGTGTCTTCGTTAGACACATTGCTGGCTTCGATGTACAAGTAGTGACCGACATCTTATAGGCAAGAGTAGATTAGATAAGATTAGACATAGGGTCACAGACGAAATTCCTTTAGAGAGCAGTAGGTTTTATTAGGGGTTCTATCTGGAGTTCATACAGCAATGGGACAGATTGTTTATGTAAGGATGTAGGTCTTGCAATACAGCCATTGAAGTTAATGGAGCAGAAAGAATAGTACAGGGTAAGTCCTTCAATGCAATTCTGACTTTCAGGTTTGCTGTTTGAGCATTAGAGTTTTTGCAACCATTCAGACAAGGCATTACGATGTCCATCATCGACACCAATGATCATATTTTGTTGTTCAGTTTGGGGTAAAAGTCCTAAGAACACCTACCTCCTTTAGTGTGGTCAGCTGATGGCCCAGTCATCGCAGTGGGGGTGGAGCCACTGTGCCTTGTCCAATCAAAAGAATCCGTCATCAGCTGGGTAAAACTGCAGAGGTCCTCCTCGAAAGTGCAATCGAAGTTGCAGACTGAGCAGGGAACATGGGAAACATTTGTAAAAGTCAACATGAGTCCAACATTTTAGCCCATTATTCTGAAGTACCTTAGATTTTGTATTTCCAAAAGAAAAGTAGTCTATAGATGTAATATACCTGGGTGTGGGACAAATGATCCTTCTTCAACTGGGGGAGGAACTGAAGGTCCACCAACAACACCTGTTGAGGAACCTGCCAGAGGAAGCAGAGGAATGGCATTGGTCATAAAGGGTAAATGTTTCCTCATCTGACATCCAGTGTTTAGATGTACAGGTAGCATGCGTCCCTGTGATAGTTACAACGTTCACCTGAACATGATCCATAATGGATGGAGATGTCGTCAAATGCCACGTCAGACTGAGGGTCAGAGCCTCGGATTCCCTCCATGATGATCTGAAACAGAGCCATTTTGTGTTGGGTGAAAATGTGCAATATCACAATCATTTCACACTATTTAACCCTCTCAAAAACCTCTGATATCTTCTCCTACCTGGAATGACCCATCGACATTGATATCCACTTTGGCAAGATACCATGTGGAGCCCTGGTTATTGGCTTTGGACCACAGTTTCCTGTGTTTGTTGTGCTCGTCAAGCTGGTAGACATTGAGAATCATGGCCTTGGCCTGTCCGTACATGTGGTACCAGAAGCGCAGGCAGTATTTTGTCGGCCCTTTTTGGCACTTAGGGCTTATCATACGGGCAGAGTCTCCGTAGTACACACCATTGCCCTCAATGTACATGTAGGAGCCACCTGATCAACAAACATACACATACACTCTTTAACGTCACGACTCCCAGCACATTAGCTCTGAAATGGCTAGCCTCTATGATGTCTATGGTGTCCACTATGTAGATAGGTAATTTATATATCACTGTCTGTACAAGACAATGGGCTACAACCATGTATTGTCTCGTTCATTGAAATCTCAGAAACAGTGGATGACGCGCATTTGGTAATTTCAGATTTTTTTGGGGGGGGGCACAACCATGTGACCTCGTAACCTCTCACCTCCTGTGGTATGGTCCTGGGTTGGCCCTGTGAGGTCAGACGGGGTTGGGCCTCTCTGTCTTCTCCAATCAAAACTGTCCTGAACAATTTGCTCCCACCCACACTCGCTGTTGTCAAAGTTGCAGTCTAGAGGACAAACTGTAGGATGCCATAGAAAACTCAGTCACCAAATGAATCAGCTGGTATCAAAGAAATGGAAATGCTGCCATTGGAAAAGCATGTGGTCAACGTTCTTACATATTTTGTCAGGTGTAGTAACTGGTGGTTTTGTGGGAGGGCCAGGTAGGCTATCTGCAATTATAAGACAGACAGCAGGGTTTTTCACAGGAACACATTAGACAAGCCTCAGGTGGATGGTAGGAAGGGGAAAGTAAGAGAAGGAGGGAGGAGGGGAGGAAAAAGAGGGCAGGAATAAGGGATGCAAGAGTGGAAGGAAAAGATGAATGGAGGAAGGAATGAAGGATCCAAGTTGAAGACTACAGAAACAACCAAAGTGTTTGATGATGGATGGGGTGAGCCAACCACCCTACAATCATAGTACTGTGTTCAGCAGCAGCATCATCATCATTACGAGAACAACCATACCATATCACACTCACCACAGGCGGTGTCATTAAACCAGGGGGGCAAGGAAACACTGGCCACCTGACAGGCGGTCACGTAGGACTTCAGGGAGTAGCATGTCACATGCATGTCCCCGCCGGAAGCACAGTGGTCAGACATACAGCTGTCTATGTAGGATGTGGGGTGGACAAATGGGTGGCAGGGCTTGAAAGTGTCACGCAGCAGCTTGGAACACTCCTGGTAGCCCTGGTTGTCCAAATGGGAGTCACATGGTTGGGGGGCAGGTGGGGAAGCAACACATCTAGAGAAGAGGGGAACGGAGAGGAGATCAATGGTGTTATGTATTGGATTTATTGATATATTCAAAGATTAGGGTTGAGGATACAATGACAGTTCTGCATTTTTCAGTTAATGGCTGGATACACTCATCCACTACAAACATAACAGTAACATAATGTACCGTACAGTATGTTACCGTTATGGTTCAAAACATCCAACCCACTCACCGATCGTCCTCCGGACTCTTCACTCTCCAGCTGTTGGCGAACGTGACCTCATTGGTCTCGGGTTTGGTGCCGTTTGGGGTCAGGAAGTCATCCCCCTGGTCGTTGGAGTAGGTACCACAGAGGCCGCACATCTCACCCTTGTAGCGCTCGTCCAGCTGCAGGAAGAGCCTGTGATGATCGTCCAGCAGCATCTGGAGGCCAAAGGTCGTCTCCATGACAGTGTACTGCTTCTTCTTGTACAGCTTCACCTCGCCGTATGAGCCGTTTACTGCAATAGGAAGACTCTGCCAAACATGGTTCACCTGCAGTGGAGAGTAGGGAAGGGTAGGGCAGAGTAAGGTAGAGTGGAGCCAAGTAAAATAGATGAAAGTAGAACTGAACTAAATTAAATATAATTTTTGTGTGGAATAGAGTATGTCTCCACTGTCTCATTGGACAAATTGTAGAAACTAAAGTACACTGAACAGTTGCAAATACAAATCGAAACATATAAGGGATAGACATAGTTAGATTCTCTAATTCTCTACATAGTTCCTTTGAACTGTTGTACCAAAGCAATACAGGGAAGTGGGGAGGGGGTTTATAGGAGTGCAAGGTCAAGTGGGTCAGCAATGCATGCTAATGTCACAAGTAAATAATAGGTAGGATCTACCGCACACCCAGAGCTGATTATTGAAGGTTCTGAAGGCAAAAGGCAAAACTGGCAAAGTAGGAAAAAGTCTCTGCACAAGTAAAGAAAGATTATTTCAAAATGTCGTAGTTTTCATTCTTACAGTAACGCTGTAGTTATCTATCTTCAAATGCAGACCCTTGGTCTCCAGAACCACAGCGGCCAGCTTAGCACTGCTCTCGCTCCCCGGGTTCCAGTTCTGGCCCGTCACTGAGAACTGGATGGGTGTGTGTCCGCCGCACGTCTTGGCCAGGGTGTAGCTGCAGCCCCCCTGGAAGGTGTATGCCTTGCCATCAAAGGTGATGTAGTGGGGGTCTCCGTAGATGCGGCAGATGGCCGGGCTGGAGGGGAAGCAACCCTTGACCCCCTCTTTGACCTTGCACACCTCGTCGTCCGCGCAGGAGGAAGCAGAACACTGGAGTCCGCCCCCGCCCATACACTGGCACACGCGATCACATTCACCGTCCATGAACGTCGCTCCTTTCTGGAAAAGGGTGAAGAAAAGAGATGTGTATGTGTTTTTCTTAATGTCTGTCTGTGTTGATATTTTGCTATCAACCTAAATCTATTCCTTACCTCATAGTGCACTCCATTCATCCAGCAGCCACAGTCCTCTGCAGAGACACACCTCCCCCCACTGAGCTTGAAGCCGGGGTTGCACTCACACCTTTCCTCACAGCTTCCACACGCCCCTTGGGTGTCCATGACGGAGCAGGCCTCAGGGCAGCCCTCGGCACAGGCGTTGTAATGGCTGTTCGCTCCACACTCCAGGGCTTGGGCGGGAAAGAAAGGACAGAGAATTTAGTCAAATGTCTGGAAGGCTATCACCATCATCAAGTTGTTTCCAACTTCAATAGTTAATTACAGCAGGAAGGTTAGTAATCAAAATAGGAAACCATAAAACAACTTACGACACATAGTCGAGTTCCTCCAGGCAGGTACAGGCCCCCCGGCCTTGAGGCACATATCAGCATAGGACTGCAGGGCCTCACACAGCACCTCGAGGCCACCACCTGCTCCACACATCCCCGCCACACAGCTCCGGAAGTAGCTCTCGGCTCCCAGGACAGACTGGCATTCTGCGAAGGGCCCGTGCCTGGAGACCAGGGACCCACAGTAGGGCTCGCTAGCGTACTCTGCCTCCTCCATAGGGGGACACTCATTGGGGACAACGGTTGACTGACAGGCCTTCTGGCTCTGCCAGCTCTGGCCGAACGTGGCAGCGGTTGAAGCCTCAGAACCGTCAGCCGTGTGGTAATCATCGTCTCTCAGGTGGTTGAAGTTCCCGCACATGCCGCAGACTTTACCGGAATACGAGGCGGGGATGGTGATATGGACGGCACAGGAGTCATCATAGGATACAAAAAGGTTGAAGTTAGTCTCCAGAACGACGGAAGCCGCATTGCCTCGGATGTTGATGGTGCCACCGTTGAGGCTCAGGGGGAGTTTCTTCCAAATGCCGTTGACCTGAAAACAGGATAAAGATTGATTTACTTGAAAGACTGGTCTTTCTTTGCCGTTCTTACTGTAGCATGCAGTAAACATTTGCTGGATCAATGTGTTCGATACTTTGGAATAGGGGACAAAATACTAACCCTCTTATGTCCCATATAACTTTCAAAAATCTGATAAGGTTTCATATTCTTGTACATCATTGTATAACCAACTCTGAACTTTGTTGTACTGTAGTAAATACTTTTTCAGTTTATCAGTTCATGGCAGATACAGTATATGAACTTTTAGACCCAGTGAGTAACTAAGTTCAGCACTATTATGCAGTGAATTTACAATGACTCAATTACAAATAGCACATTTTCCTGGGTCTAGATACATTACCTAACATCAATGTGGTCAGTTGGAATGTGAAAGGCCTAAATCATATGTGAAAGTGAGTAGAACCAATAAACCATTATAACCCAGGAGCACAGTCAGTGTAGTCAGCTCAGCTATCCCCATTGAGATCGTGTCTGTGCCTCAACCTAGGTTGGGCAAAACTAAACATGGCAGTGTTCGCCTTAGCAATCTCACTAGGATAAAGACCTCCTCCATTCCTGTCATTATTGAAAGAGATCATGATACCTCACATCTCGAAATAGGGCTACTTAATGTTAGATCCCTTACTTCAAAGGCAATTATAGTCAATGAACTGATCATAATCTTGATGTGATTGGCCTGACTGAAACATGGCTTAAGCCTGATGAATTTACTGTGTTAAAGGAGGCCTCACCTCCTGGCTACACTAGTGACCAAAGGTGGAGGTGTTGCTAACATATACGATAGCTAATTTCAATTTACAAAAAAAAATTACGTTTTCGTCTTTTGTGCTTCTAGTCATGAAATCTATGCAGCCTACTCAATCACTTTTTTATAGCTACTGTATACATGCCTCCTGGGCCATATACAGCGTTCCTCATTGAGTTCCCTGAATTCCTATCGGACCTTGTAGTCATAGCAGAAAATATTCTAATCTTTGGTGACTTTAATATTCACATGGAAAAGTCCACAGACCCACTCCAAAAGGCTTTCGGAGCCATCTTCGACTCAGTGGGTTTTGTCCAACATGTCTCTGGACCTAATCACTGTCACAGTCATACTCTGGACCTAGTTTTGTCCCATGGTATAAATGTTGTGGATCTTAATGTTTTTCCTCATAATCCTGGACTATCGGACCACCATTTTATTACGTTTGCAATTGCAACAAATAATCTGCTCAGACCTCAACCAAGGAACATCAAAAGTCGTGCTATAAATTCACAGACAACACAAAGATTCCTTGATGTCCTTCCAGACTCCCTCTGTCTACCCAAGGACGCCAGAGGACAAAAATCAGTTAACCACCTAACTGAACTCAATTTAACCTTGCGCAATACCCTAAATGCAGTTGCACCCCTAAAAACTAAAAACATTTCTCATAAGAAACTAGCTCCCTGGTATACAGAAAATACCCGAGCTCTGAAGCAAGCTTCCAGAAAATTGGAACGGAAATGGCGCCACACCAAACTGGAAGGCTTCCGACTAGCTTGGAAAGACAGTACCATGCAGTACCGAAGAGCCCTTACTGCTGCTCGATCATCCTATTTTTCCAACTTAATTGAGGAAAATAAGAACAATCCGAAATTCCTTTTTGATACTGTCGCAAAGCTAACTAAAAAGCAGCATGGCTTTCACTTCAGCAGTAATACATTCATGAACTTCTTTGAGGAAAAGATCATGATTATTAGAAAGCAAATTACAGACTCCTCTTTAAATCTGCGTATTCCTTCAAAGCTCAGTTGTCCTGAGTCAGCATAACTCTACCAGGACCTAGGATCAAGAGAGACACTCATGTGTTTTAGTACTATATCTCTTGACACAATGCTGAAAATAATCATGGCCTCTAAACCTTCAAGCTGCACACTGGACCCTATTCCAACTAAACTACTGAAAGAGCTGCTTCCTGTGCTTGGCCCTCCTATATTGAACATAATAAATGGCTCTCTATCCACCGGATGTGTACCAAACTCACTAAAAGTGGCAGTAATAAAGCCTCTCTTGAAAAAGCCAACCCTTGACCCAGAAAATATAAAAAACTATCGGCCTATATCGAATCTTCCATTCCTCTCAAAAAATTTAGAAAAGGCTGTTGCGCAGCAACTCACTGCCTTCCGTATACAATCAATGTATACGAAATGCTTCAGTCTGGTTTTAGACCCCATCATAGCCCTAAGACTGCACTTGTGAAGGTGGTAAATGACCTTTTAATGGCATCCGACCGAGGCTCTGCATCTGTCTTCGTGCTCCTAGACCTTAGTGCTGCTTTTGATACCATCGATCACCACATTCTTTTGGAGAGATTGGAAACCCAAATTGGTCTACACGGACAACTTCTGGCCTGGTTTTGATCTTATCTGTCGGAAAGATATCAGTTTGTCTCTGTGAATGGTTTGTCCTCTGACAAATCAACTGTAAATTTCGGTGTTTCTCAAGGTTCCGTTTTAGGACCACTATTGTTTTCACTATATATTTTACCTCTTGGGGATGTCATTCGAAAACATAATGTTAACTTTCACTGCTATGCGGATGACACACAGCTGTACATTTCAATGAAACATGGTGAAGCCCCAAAATTGCCCTCGCTAGAAGCATGTGTTTCAGACATAAGGAAGTGGATGGCTGCAAACTTTCTACTTTTAAACTCGGACAAAACAGAGATGCTTGTTCTTGGTCCCAAGAAACAAAGAGATCTTCTGTTGAAGCTGACAGTTAATCTTAATGGTTGTACAGTCGTCTCAAATAAAACTGTGAAGGACCTCGGCGTTACTCTGGACCCTGATCTCTCTTTTGAAGAACATATCAAGACTGTCTCAAGGACAGCTTTTTTCCATCTCCGTAACATTGCAAAAATCAGAAACTTTCTGTCCAAAAATGATGCAAAAAAATGTATCCATGCTTTTGTCACTTCTAGGTTAGACTACTGCAATGCTCTACCTTCCCGGCTACCCGGATAAGCACTAAATAAACTTCAGTTAGTGCTAAATACGGCTGCTAGAATCCTGACTCAAACCAAAAAATGTGATCATATTTTCCAGTGCTAGCCTCCCTTTATTGGCTTCCTGTCAAGGCAAGGGCTGATTTCAAGGTTTTACTGCTAACCTACAAAGCATTACATGGGCTTGGTCCTACCTATCTCTCTGATTTGGTCCTGCCGTACATACCTACACGTACGCTACGGTCACAAGACGCAGGCCTCCTAATTGTCCCTAGAATTTCTAAGCAAACAGCTAGAGGCAGGGCTTTCTCCTATAGAGCTCCATTTTTATGGAATGGTCTGCCTACCCATGTGAGAGACACAAACTCGGTCTCAACCTTTAAGTCTTTACTGAAGACGCATCTCTTCAGTGGGTCATATGATTGAGTGTAGTCTGGCCCAAGAGTGTGAAGGTGAACGGAAAGGCTCTGGAGCAACGAACCGCCCTTGTTGTCTCTGCCTGGCCGGTTCCCCTCTTTCCACCGGGATTCTCTGCCTCTAACCCTATTACAGGGGCTGAGTCACTGGCTTACTAGGGCTCTTTCATACCGTCCCTAGGAGGGATGCTTCACTTAAGTGGGTTGAGTCACTGATGTGATCTTCCTGTCTGGGTTGGCGCCCCCCCTTGGGTTGTGCCGTGGCAGAGATCTTTGTGGGCTATACTCGGCCTTGTCTCAGGATGTTAAGTCGGTGGTTGAAGATATCCCTCTAGTGGTGTGGGGGCTGTGCTTTGGCAAAGTGGGTGGGGTTATATATTTCCTGTTTGGCCCTGTCTCAGCCTCCAGGATTTATGCTGCAGTAGTTTATGTGTCGGGGGGCTAGGGTCAGTTTGTTATATCTGGAGTACTTCTCCTGTCCTATCCGGTGTCCTGTGTGAATTTAAGTATGCTCTCTCTAATTCTCTCTCTCTCTTTCTTTCTCTCTCTCGGAGGACCTGAGCCCTAGGACCATGCCTCAGGACTACCTGACATGATGACTCCTTGCTGTCCCCAGTCCACCTGGCTGTGCTGCTGCTCCAGTTTCAACTGTTCTGCCTGTGATTATTATTATTTGACCATGCTGGTCATTTATGAACATTTGAACATCTTGGCCATGTTCTGTTATAATCTCCACCCGGCACAGCCAGAAGAGGACTGGACACCCCACATAACCTGGTTCCTCTCTAGGTTTCTTCCTAGGTTTTGGCCTTTCTAGGGAGTTTTTCCTAGCCACCGTGCTTCTACACCTGCATTGCTTGCTGTTTGGGGTTTTAGGCTGGGTTTCTGTACAGCACTTTGAGATATCAGCTGATGTACGAAAGGCTATATAAATACATTTGATTTGACTTGATTTGCTATAGTGAATAAACTTTATAATAATAACCTGTTGTACTCACCATGACCCGGTGGTTCTGTCTCTTGTGCAGGGAGACCCTGAGGTTCTCCACCTCCACATTGACCTGCAGAACAGGAGATACAGAGGAGTTCCCTCGTTGCTCGTTCTTCACCTCCACACTGAAGTGGGACAGGGGGGTCTCAGAGGACGAGCACAGCCGGGCCAGGACGTAGGTACAGGGGACAACGAAGCGGAAGTTGGCCCAGTCAAAGGTGCTGTAGTGGAAGTTGCTGTGGACAGTGCAGGTCCCTGCGAGAGAGCGAGAGTGAGAACAAGAGAGAGAATAGTCAATTAAAGTAGTCGTTTAAAAAAAAAACTATTCTGTGTTTAGGTCTTTAATAAAGGTGAGTTTTTGTTCAAAGTTAATGTAGCAATTGGGGGTGTGATGACACTGCACTTAATAAAAACCAGACAAAGGTGTAGCCTATAAGTCAGACTGATGAATAGGTTGCTAGTTCTTCTGACAAATCCCACTTCTCCTTCAGCAATCATTGTGTTGTTTGAGAATTTAAAAAACCCATAACAATGCTTAGCATTATTTGTATTTGATACTGTTTCATACCTGCATCTCTCATTGTAACTGATGATCTGTCACCCTCAACACTGAAAGAAGACATTCGGATCAAATCAAAACAGTGGGAGAGAAATTGATATCAAAGTAAAACACTTTATTGTTAGGCTACACATCGACATATCGACATTGTAATCTCTATGTCATGGTGCATCCGACAACAAGTTGCAAACTAAAGTTCAGCATTTTTAGTATTTATACTAATGTTGACATGATAATAGTTAAGACAGTAAATCATTTAATTGAAAGAGTAAGACACAGCCATAGAGAGAGAGAGTAACTAAGAGTACGTTAGATGCTAATCAATAGACCAACAGTATGACAGTGAGACTCACCTTCCGTAAGTCCCGTCCTGTAGCAGAGAGAGGAGGGCTGCTGTAGCCAGCAACCCAATGTAGGTGCCTCCTAGCATGGGTGTTCTTCTAGTTGTGTTCCCTTATGGAGGCTAAGATAAAATACTCTTTACACTCACTATATAGAGAGAGTGGGGAGTACTGGAGTCACTCTGATTCTGACTAGGGAGGGGAAAGAGTGCAGACTTTTATAAGGGTCCTGGTGGCCCAGAGCAGTGGGCAGGGAAAGGGGGAGGGGCAAACAGGAAAGGGAGGGGTCAAGTGTATGGTGTCAAAAAGACATTGAGTTGACAACATTGATTAAGACATAGTTACTGTAAAGGGTGTCAGAACCCAGTAACAAGATTAGTGTTTTAATTAAAGATAGCTGATAATCAAACAAAGCAGTTTTATTATGAGGAAACCAGACTGTTTTTCACTTCTTAGGAGCTAGCTAGACCCATCTAAGAATCATAAGGCAAAGGAACAGACAATGCATGTACTCTATTGAACTTGGTATCACTGCATAACACTTCCTCCTTGGTTAAAAAGTTATTCTGTTATTCAGTGACAACACAGGGTAGAAATCGGGTGAATCCAGGATCTGGGAGTGAATTTCCGGCAGTAAAATTGAGCTTTACTTTTTAGTCTTTAGCAGACGCTCTCATCCAGAGTGATAAACAGGAGAAATTAGGATGAAGAGCCTTGCTCAAGGCGATAGACTTTCACCTAGTAGACTTGGGATTCAAACAAGCAACTTTTCGGTTACCGGCCCAATGCTCTTAAACGCTAAGCTACCTGCCGCCTGGGTTTAGATACATTACCTAACATCAATGTGATCAGTTGGAATGTAAAAGGCCTAAATCATATGTGAAGGTGATTATTATAAACTATTATAACCCATTGTATGGTGAATAAACTTTATAATAACAAGCTATATTGTACTCACTATGACCCGGTGGTTCTCACTATTACCTGGTGGTTCTGTCGCTTGTGTAGGGAGACCCTGATGTTCTCCACCTCCACGTTGGCCTGCAGAACAGCAGACATGGAGGAGTTCCCTCGCAGCTTGTTCTTCACATCCACACTGAAGTAGGACAGGGGGTCTCAGAGGGCGAGCACATCCGGGCCAGGATGTAGGTACAGGGAAAGTTTGCCCAGACAAAGGTGCTGTTGTGGTAGTCGCTGTGGACAGTGCAGGTCCCTGAGAGATAGAGAGAGAGAAAGAGAGAGAGAGAGAGAGAGAGAGAGAGTAAAATAGTCAGATACATTTTTGAGAAACCTATTCTGTGTTTTGACTTTCAATGACAAGCAAGTTTGGTAGTTTTGTTTGAAATGAGAACTTTCCCTTTTCCTCTACAATCAATATTAATCTGGTTTCTGGGTAATTTAAATCAATAATTGCAAAAGAATATCATGCAGAACATAGAACCACCTTTCGTAGCACATCGGTCATAGAAATTAATAGTTATTTACTCAATGGTTACTACCACCAGCATCATGGAGTTAATGTATTGAAAATGAAGGTACATACCTACATTCATTAGGCCCTAATCTATTTCACTGGTCACAGACACCTTAAAAAAGGTAGGGGACTGGATCAGAAAACCAGTCAGTATCTGGTGTGACCACCATTTGCCTCATGCAGTGCAACACATCTCCTTCGCATAGAGTTGATACGGCTGTGGATGACATGTCTGGTGAGTATGTAGGCCATGGAAGAACATGGATATTTTCAGCTTCCAGGAATTGTGTACAGATCTTTGCGACATGGGGCCATGCATTATCATGCTGAAACATGAGGTGATGGCTCCGGATGAATGGCACAACAATGGGCCTCAGGATCTCTTCGCGGTATCTCCTGGCATTCAAATTGCCATCGATTAATAGGCAATTGTGTTCGTTGTCCGTAGCTTATACCTGCCCATGCCATAACCTCACCGCCACCATGGGGCACTTTGTTCACGACGTTGACATCAGCAGACCACTCACACACACACAACTCCATACACGCCATCTGCCATCTGCCCGGTACAGTTGAAACTGGGATTCACCCGTGTAGAGCACACTTCTACAGCGTGCCAGTGGCCATCGAATGTGAGCATTGGCTCACAGAAGTTGGTTACGATGGCGAAGTGCAGTCAAGTCAAGATCCTGGGTAGGACAACAAGAACGGAGATGGGCTTCCCTGAGACAGTTTCTGGCAGCAGAAATTCTTTGGTTGTGCAAACACACAGTTTCATCAGCTGTCCGGTGGATGGTCTCAGACAATCCCGCAGGTGAAGAAGCCCGATGTGGAGGTCCTGGCCTGTCGTGGTTACACGTGGTTTGCAGTTTTGTGGCTGTTTGGACGAACTGCCAAATTATTGTCCCCAGCACAAGGTGCACCTGTGTAATGATCATGCTGTTTAATCATCTTTTTGATATGCCACACCTGTCAGGTGGATGGATTATCTTGGCAAAGGACAAATGCTTACTAACAGAGATGTAAACCAATTTGTGCACAAAAGTTGAGAGAAATAACCATTTTGTGTATATGGAAAAGTCACTATTATGACTGATGGCGTTAAATTGGATAATCTGTAATCCAGGGGCTACTGCTATTTTAATGACTTTAAATCATTTTGACCATTATGATAGCATTGTACCACCAGTAGCAGTAGTAACACCAATGACACGTTTCAGGTCAATTAAGATTTTATGAAATGGAGGCCCCAAATGCTCAAATATAAGGTCAATCCTTTAAAAATGTTTTACTAAAGTGATTTGATGAATCATTTTGCCCACACTGCCATTTCCCTTTATTTAAACTGACTAACACCAAGTGACACTGTGGATTTAGACACACCAATGAAATCCTCAAATTTATGACATACTAGCTAATAATCTTCTTTAATGTAGAACCCTTCCCAGATAACAGTTTGCCACCGGACAGAATGCTCAAGGTCGTTGTATATCTTTGTAATCATTAATTTTCTAGGTGGTAACACCAATCACATAATACTGAGGTACACACATTATATTAGTAAATCTTTAATATTGGACTATACAATATATGAAATACTTTTGCTCACTGTCAAGCTTAAAACAAGTATCAAAATAATTGATAGATATCTCTGAATCCCCAAAACATGTCACTACACCTCTAAACACTACAGTGGGACAAGCCAATTTGCTCGCCCCAAGTAGCTTCTACAATGTATACGACTAGATGTGTTGCTGTGTAAGACTTCTGCATGTTTTCTGATTAAATTACACTGCATTTCAAGAATGACCCTTGTGCATTCACCAAAGTAAAGTCAAGTAAGAGTAAGTAAAGTAACCTCAAGGAGGGATAATATTATGTGAGAGCGTTCATGGCATGCACTAAAATGCTCCTCATCACATTAGTGCATGTAAGCAAATATTATTTCGCACACACTGAATGGTGTGTGAGCAATGATGCCACACTAATCTATTGATTTATGTATTCTTATCTATTTAAAGAGGGTGGCACTGCCCTTTAAAATCATGCCGACCTGCTATTAGACAGATTACAATGTACCTGTTACAAACGTAAGGGAAGCAGAATAACCTTACAACGATCCAACAGTTATAAACAATTATAGAAATTGTAATTATAGAAATATGTCATATGAAATCCATAATGGCACTAGTATCTGATTGATAATACGTTCCCATATACATGTAATAATGGATTATCAATAAAACCCTGTTGACGATATGCCCACAGCAGAAACAGGTCAGGTTGAAAAGTTGAAAGCAATAAAAGCAGGTTACTGTTGGAAATCATGAATTTTATGTGGACAAAATTACAGTAAACAATGTAACATTATGGTCACATTATGTCTCATTACATTTCTAGATATATTTATATATTTTGCTCACATGTAGGTCCATATGAATATTCAATGCACAATGAACAGTCTTACCAAGTGTTTGCACCTGTCATACTACAAAAGCCTACTTAGTGTAATTTTTAATCATTTTTTTTATTCTCCCTTTGAAAATAACCTGTACAAACACTCCATCATGCTGAACCATAACGTCTTTAAGTCTACTCCATGTGTCAACAATGACAGCCTCTTCAGATGGCTCATTCCAATGGAACACTGCTGGCACCCAAAACCTTACGGCAGAAGGCAAGTGCAATCTATAATGTCCTCTTGAGACGTTTACAAGCAGGATTGTGTAAATTCTGGCCTGATACTTTCTAGCTTCAACCAGGCTCCGATGCCGTGCCTGCTAAAGCATACCGCTGAGTATACAAAACATTTCAATGACATAGACTGACCAGGGGAATCCAGGGGAAAGCTATGATCCCTTATTGATGTCCCCTTAAATACACTTCAATCAGTGTAGATAAAAGGGGAGTAGACTGGTTAAAGAGGTACTTTTAAGCCTTGAAAAAATTGAGACATGGATTGTGTATGTGTGCCATTCAGAGGGTGAATGGGCAAGACAACACATTTAAGTGCTTTTGAACAGGGTATGGTAGTAGCTGCCAGGAGCTCTGGTTTGTGTCAAGAACTGCAATGCTGCTGGGTATTCACACTCAAAAGTTTACCCGTGTGTATTAATAATGGTCCACCACCCAAAAGACTTCCAGTCAACTTGACACAACTGTGGGAAGCATCAGAGTCAACATGGGCCAGCATCCCTGTGGAACCCTTTTGACATCTTGTAGAATCCATGCCCCAACGAATTGAGGCTGTTCTGAGGGCAAAGTGGGGGTGCAACTCAATATTAGGAAGATATTCTTAAATATTTGGTATACTCAGTGTATTTACAGTGTGTCAAACAGATAGCACCACACCA
Organism: Oncorhynchus clarkii lewisi; assembly: GCF_045791955.1. Classification (NCBI taxonomy): domain Eukaryota; kingdom Metazoa; phylum Chordata; class Actinopteri; order Salmoniformes; family Salmonidae; genus Oncorhynchus; species Oncorhynchus clarkii. The sequence continues at coordinate 16,892,223 of NC_092174.1, read as the reverse complement.
TAAGTATAAGCAGAGGAGAGATAAGACAGACAGATGAGGTGTTAGGTGATTGTCTCATCTAGTCACTATGATACATTCTCAGATCCCTGTCCTGTATGTCAATACACAGAGACGTTCCTAAACAAATATTGACAGGATTCTTAAAATTGCCCCATTGATAGCATGTCTTTGTTGGTGTCTCAGAAGTGATAAGAGACTAGCTCGACTGTACAGTATAAGAATTAGTCAAGCTCCTCCATAGATTTGATTATCTAAAATCCAACCATGTCGAAAGGACGATTCTTTCTCTCAGACTTCTCCCTATAAATAAAATGAATATCAGGTACAGTAACTGTCTTGTTGAAGTGACCAACACGATTTCTAAACAGATTGATCAGCTATTATTTACATATCATAGGAGTGTCCTCCCTGGGAAAATATCAGAAGACTTTCCTGCATCTTTGTGAGGCTTGGCAATAGTTTGTACCCTACTGGTTGCTATTGCATGCCAAAACATCGTTGGTTGTAAAGTACAGTACCATGTTAAAATAGTTAAGCAAGAGAACATGATACTTTAAATCTAGAACATTCTCTTTTAACTGGGTTCAACTTGCATGAGAACTATTGGTCATTGGTGTTAATTACCAAACCACAATTTAGGCCTGGATTCAATCAGATCAAGAGTTAACCCGCATTGGCTGACATCCGCATAGCGGATTGGAGGTATTCAAGGTGTAACTGCATCAAAACATCCAAGGGGCTCCATTAGTGGTTCCCCCTAAAACACTTTAGGGCGTAAGGAAGGTGTCAAGATGGTTCGGAGGGAGTACATCCCTAGCTTGGGTATGAACTGACTAATAGGTGAGTTGATGAGCGGATGAAAAACTTTAGGGCGTAAGGAAGGTGTCAAGATGGTTCGGAGGGAGTACATCCCTAGCTTGGGTATGAACTGACTAATAGGTGAGTTGATGAGCGGATGAAAAACTTTAGGGCGTAAGGAAGGTGTCAAGATGGTTCGGAGGGAGTACATCCCTAGCTTGGGTATGAACTGACTGATAGGTGAGTTGATGAGCGGATGAAAAACTGAAAGCGCAAACCACTACATTTAACCACGAAAAGATGACTGGGAAGATGGTTGAATACAAACAGTGCAGTTATGCACTCCGTAAGGCAATCAAACAGGCAAAAGTATAGAATTAGAACTATCTTCAATGTAATGACTCGGGATGTCGGTTGTAGGATGAAAGCTTCTTTTTAGTAATGATATTTGTTCACATTACATTTGACCACATTAGATTCTATTAAACAATAAAAGAAAGTTGCTAGCGAAAGCCAGGATAATCACTTGTCCCTTGTACATAACTGGCGCGTTCTCGTTTTGCTTACTTCCTGTCGCAAGGCATTCGTGTTCTTGCAGTCAATAGCATAATCCAATACTAACCATTACAATAGAAATATGCACGTAGTTCTCTCAATCTCCCTCACATGAATTCTAATACAATTACTCTTACATATGTAAATAACTGTAAAATTAAATATCTTTAGATACAGCTCAATGAATGAACTGTAAACATTAACTCTGTTACCCATTAAAGTTACAACATCCTCCAACCATGTTCATCTAAATCTCCAAGCAGTAAATCAGCAGAATAGGTCTTCTCAACAAAGTCCTTGAGGTAGTACAAACTGAACATGACCTAACTAGGCCATCTCGGCCTGGAAACAGTTCCTCAATCTTCCCTAGTTTCCAGGCTGGTCTGGGTGTGCTATCTTCTCCAATGAGTGCAACATCACCCACATTCAGTGGGGTGGGCTGTGTTGTGTCACAGCGGTGTGCTGACAATAGATCCAGAAAGTAGTCTCTTTGCAAGCTGTTCCAGAAGCTGGTCACAAGTCTCTGCCTGTATTTCCATCTTCGTGTCATTTCCTCCTTGTTGAGCGTTGGGTGCTGAGTGAGCTTAGTCTTTTACCCACCAGGAAGTGTGCTGCTGTCAGGGGTTGTGGTTCATCCACTTCATTGCGCAAGAAGGTCAGAAGCCTAGAATTTAGGATAGCTTCAACTTCTGTCAGGACTGTGCACATCTCTTCAAAGTTGAGCAAATCTTTCCCAAAAACCTTTCTCAGGCATGTTTTAACTGACCTGATGAGTCTTTACCAGAATCCACCCCACCAGGCTGCTCGCTCAGCGATGAACCTCCAGGTTGGGGCTATTTGATTGCCTTCCACAGCTCTTCAAAGTCCTGATCAGCTCTATTTGAACGTTTTTACATTGTCCAAATAGATTACCATGCATAATCCTCTCCTTGAGGTTAATATTTTCAGAGCTAACAGGAATGCCTCGGTTGACTGTTCTGAGACCAGTTCCAAATGCACTGCTCTGGTTACAGCACAAGTGAATTGCGCAACGTATGACTCCTTCACAGAACTATTTTCTTTCACGTAGAGCAGTCCTGCAAAATCCCCACCTTTGACTTTGAACGGTGGGGATTCAGTTATTCTGTCTTTTAGTAAAGGTGCAGTGATCTGCTTTCTGGCTCTTGCCTTGAATCTCTTGCAGACTGTAGATCTTGCCGCTGTGCTCTTGACAAGCTGCCTAGCATGCAAGATCCAGGAGCCAGTGTCTCTTACTCCAGAATACATAATCTTCTCATGATGATACTGTATCAGCATTTCTGAGTATCTGTGCTTGCGGAGCAGAACCCATGGGTGCTGCTCTCTGAATGTGAAGTTGGACTGTTGCAGTCTTCCTTCCACACTGAGTAGTTCTTGAGTTCTCTATTCACCTCTTCTGGAACCTTGTTGTCATCAGTCTCCTCCGACTGATTGGGTGATGTCAGAATGCTGGGTCCGTTCCACCGTAGATGGCTCTGTGTCAAGTTTCGAACAGTTTGTACTCTTGTAGGGCGGTTGGCTAGATTTGTTTTCCCTTCATTATGTGACCATGACTCTGGATTGGTCAGGGATTGGATCTCTGTCAATCTGTTTGCGACAAACTGTTTCAATTTCTGAGCTGAGCTGCATACGTCTGTTCACATTTTGATCTGTTTTTGTTCCATTTTCAGTGTGGTCAGTAGGCTGTTTGCTAGTGTAGTTCCAATCACAGCTCCCATGAGCTCCAGGCGTGGCAGCGTCATTTTCTTGAGTGGGGCTGCACTGGACTTGGATGCGACTAGACTTGTTGTTGTTTACCCACCTTGTGATTCACCTTGCAGGTAAGCTACTGCATCATAAACCCTTTCACTTGCGTCACAGAACATGTGTAGTTTCAGTTTGTGGCTGTTCTGTGGCTGCATGTCTGTTCTGTACCACCTTGGTATGGCGAGCTGGTGTAACTGGGTTACCACTGTTGCCATTCTCGAGTCAGATCAGGTGGCAACTCTTCGTCCCAGCTGAGTCCCCTCTCCCACATGTCCTGGAACATGCACATGATCCTGATGGTGAAGGAGTCAGGAAGCCCAGAGGGTCGAAGATGCGTGCAGATAACTGCAGAACACTTCTCTTTGTGTTTTCCTTTTGCCTTAGAATGCTCAGTAGCGGCCTGAGGTCAAACACAAAGTCATCTGTTCCCGGTCTCCACACTAAACTTAAAACTTTCCGCACGACACCTTGTGTTTCTAGCGCCAATGGGTGGTTAGTTGTCGTACTCTCCTCCCATTTTGTTTTCAGTTCAGGAGAGTTGGTCATCCACTTGCAGAGGTCCATGGCTGCAGTAGACACCATTCACTTTGCAGTTGTTTGTCACAGGGTAAGCTTCTTCAACATTGCGTGAACTTGCAATGAAGTTATCTACATAGAGTGACTCTCTCACTGTCTCTACAACTTCTGGTTGTTCCCTTTCATATTGTTTCAGGTGCTTCCTGATTGTAGCTGCGATGCAAGACTAGACTTGGGGAAGCTCCAAATACCACTCTGTTCATCCTCAGCACGAGCAGCTCCTCTTCATTTTCTCCCCTTCGAGGGCCTGTGAGCCACAAGAATCTCATAGTGTCATGTCTCTGTCTCTCTGCTAGGGATAACTGCAGGAAAGCCTTCTTGATGTCTACCATGAATGTGATCTCATGTAGTCTGAACTTTATCAGAACGCTGACAAGATGCCGATTCAGGTTGGGTCCTGTGAGTAGACAGTCATTGAGCGTTGAACAGTCATCTTCATCATACACCACTTCAGTTTTGTCGTCACCTTGACCTCTCGGAGTACTGCATAGTTAGGTAAGTAGTATTTCACGTCGTCTGCGCATGATGCTTTGTCCTTGGACACATCCTCTGCCATATCCTGTTGTAATTAGTCCTCTATTACTTCATTGTATCTGCTGTACAATGTCACATCCTTCTTCAGTCTGTTCTTCAGACCTTCAAACCGTCTCTTGGCGATTCTATAGTTGTCCGATTCTATAGTTCTGACATTTCTTGTTTCCATGGCAACTCCACATGGTATCGTCCACCTTTGAAGGTTGTTGTTCTCTCTAACCTCTGTAGAGCCTCGTCTTCCTCTGGGTTCAGTGTTTTCTCGCTTATGATACCCAGAGACTCCCATAATGCATGCAGTTGTTTGGAGACTAGTGTGTCTTCATCAAGTGGGAAGAACATGCATATTGACTCGGCGACACTTGACATGTACACTGATCCCTGCACCGACCATCCAAAGGGTGCTCTCTAAAGCAACCGGCGTCTCTGTCATAGCTGTGCCCCATTGTGGTGTTTCAATTGCCTCTAATTAAATTCTCTGCTGTTTGTCCCAGACATTCTCCAAGATTACTTTCACTGTGTTGTGATGTTACTGGAGAAAAGGAACCAAACGTGTGAAGAGTGAGTCCCTCTTGTCTGATTACTGGTAGTTTCAGGCCCTTCATAAGGTTTTCATGTATGAAGCTTCTCTGACTTCCTCTATCTACAAACTTTACAGATTTTTGCTATGCGTTTCTGTCCTAAACAAACAAAGCATCTTCCCATTTTCATTAGTTTCTCTTTGCGTGTAGCAATATTTTGGTCAGGGCAGCTTTCTGATTTGTGGTCTGCACTATCACAGAATAGACCGTTTTGTTCCTTCTGGCTGGCTGTGTGCAGTGCCGCAGCAGATGGCATGTTGGGTATATTTGTTTTCATTTCATTGGAGGAGCATGATCTGTTCCATGGTTTGCTCTTTTTCTGTTGGTTGCATGATCTTGTCATTTGTAGTGCTCTCTCCCTGCTCTGAAACTCCTTCTGTTGGAAACTGACTACCTCAGACACTTTCCATTCATCATTTACTCCCCTCTGATGACTATAGTCAAGAGCTACAGTACCAGTCAAAAGTTTGGACACATTCATCAAAACACACATGGACTCATGTACTAACCAAAAAAGTGTTGAACAAATGAAAATGTATTTGTTTAACACTAACTCTATAAGTATTTGCCTTGATGACAGCTTTGCACACTCTTGGCATTTTCTCAACCAGCTTCATGAGGTAGTCCCTTTCAATTAACAGGTGTGGCTTGTTGAACATGTATAAGGACTCTCACATCACTGTAGTCAGCTAAGACTTCAGCCCTCGGCTTCGGAGACGCACTTAACTCTCTTTCTGATATCCTGCACAAGCTAAATGACCCCGAATTCATTATTTTAGGAGATTTGAACTGGGACATGCTTACATCTGAATCGGACTCTTTTAAAGAACTGTGTGACTCTCTGAATCTCGCTCAATTAATTAATGCGCCTACAAGACCAAATCCCACAGCACCTAACAAATCAACGCTACTGGACATTATTCTAACGAATACCCCTCACAAATACACATCGACCTAGATATTCTGTAATGATGTCAGTGATCACTGTGCAATTGCTTGTGTTAGAAATACAAAAGTGACCAAAGCCAAACCCCGTTATATTTTTAAAAGAGATTTTAGACAGTTTGATGCGCAAGCGTTTTTACATGATCTGTACCATAATATTGACAGAGTATGTCTTATTCCCAATGTTGACACTGCCTGGGACTATTTTCATATGGAATTTGTGTCGATTTGGGATATGAATGCCCCTATGAAGAAATGTTGAATCAGTGGAAGGGGCAATCCCTGGTGTTCAGATAACTTGGCAGAATTAATTAGAAAGAGAAATATCTCTTGGGCTCAAGCGAGACATACAAATGCTGCTGTCGACTGGGCCTCCTTCAGAGGACTAAGAAACAAATGCACAGGATTGATCAGAAAGTCCAAATCAGATTACTATTTAAATGCAGTCACAGAGAACCTAAACAACCCAACCAAGTTCTGGAAGCCAATCAAGTCAGGTTCTAATGTATCCTCTGGCCTTCCTGAACATGTAATTGATTCTAATGAAGTGAAGGATAAAGCCCATATTGTAGGGTTTTTTAACAAGCACTTCATATCTGCTGGTTCATTTTTTGATAATGGTGGGGCCCAGGCCTCTAATGTAAGCTCTGTTACAGTCAACTATGATACAGGCCCTCATGTGAACCATTTTAACCTTGAGCCTGTTTCTTATACTGAGGTCTATAAAGCACTAAAGGCAATAGACACCAAAAAGTCTACAGGTCCAGACAACCTGGATCCCTACCTCTTAAAGATAGCAGCTGGTATTATTACTGAACCTGTGGCTCACATTTTCAACATGAATCTCTTGACCAATTCAGTACCAAGCATTTGGAAATCAGCTTATGTCCTTCCACTGCTAAAGGGTGGAGATCCCTCAGATGCTAATAACTATTATCCTATCTTTAAACTCCCTATCCTGGCGAAAGTCTATGAATCCCTAGTGAACTCGCAGTTAAACAACTTCTTAATCGAAAATAACATATTGAGCGGGGTTCAGTCTGGCTTTAGATCAGGGCACAGCACCACAACTGCAGCTATGGCAGTGGCAAACTACATCATTAATGGACTTGATAAAAAGCAACATTGTCAGAGACTCCAGTCACCCAAGTTATAGACTGTTTTCTCTGCTACCACACGGCAAGCGGTACCGGAGCGCCAAGTCTAGGACCAAAAGGCTCCTCTACAGCTTCTACCCCCAAGCCATTAGACTGCTGAACAATTCATAAAAAAATCGCCACCGGACAATTTACATTCATAAAGGCCTCCCTTTATGGTCTCAAACTAGTCTTTAATATACAAAAAAATTAATTCATGATCTTTACCAGAGCTAGAACTCTGCCAGAGAACGTTAGCATTGTCACATCTGGTGGCTTATCCATTGAAAAAGTGTCATCCTACAAATACCTAGGTATTTGGTTGGATGACAAGTTGTCCTTTAAAGTTCATGTGGATTATTTTGTGACAAAGCTTAAATTGAAATGTGGTGTTTATTTTTGTAATAAGGCTTTCTTCCAGCTTATGGCTAGAAATAAGCTTGTTCAGGCCACTTTTCTCTCTGTAATTGATTATGGTGACTTGGTGTATATGCATGCAACCTCCTTCGTCTTACAGAGACTGGACTTTGTTTATTATGCATCCTTGCGCTTTATTACAAATGACAAGTCACTCACTCACCATTGCACATTGTACTAAATGGTAGGTTGGACCTCACTTTATATGTGCAGAAAGATACATTTTTATGTGTTCATATACAAAGCCTTTTTGGGTAAACTCCCTCTTATTCTCTGTAGTCTGGTCTCCTACACCACCAGCAGTTATCATACCCGGTCTGCTAGGTGGTTGCTACTAACTTGTAATGGCTGGGGGCAATATTGAGTAGCTTGGATGAATAAGGTGCCCAGAGTAAACTGTCTGCTGCTCATTCCCAGTTGCTAATATATGCATATTATTAGTCGATTTGGATAGAAAACACACTGACGTTTCTAAAACTGTTTGAATGATGTCTGTGAGTATAACAGAACTCATTTGGCAGGCAAAAACCTGAGAAAAAATCCAACCAGGAAGTGGGAAATCTGAGGTTTGTAGATGTTCAACTCTTTGCCTATCGAATACACAGTGTCTATGGGGTCAAATTGCACTTCCCATGGCTTCCACTAGATGTCACCAGTCTTTAGAACCTTGTTTGATGCTTCTACTGTGAAGTGGGGGCGAATGAGAGGGGAATGAGTCAGAGGTCTGCCAGAGAGGCATGAGCTGACCACGCGCGTTCACGTAAGAGTTAGCTTGAGTTCCATTGCAATTCTCCAGACAAAGGAATTCTCCGGTTGGAAAATTATTGAAGATTTATGTTAAAAACATCCTAAAGATTGATTCTGTACATCGTTTGACTTTTCGTCTGGACCTAGTGATCGCGCGTCATGAATTTGATTACTGGGCTAAACGCACAAACAAAAAGGAGGTATTTGGACATAAATGATGGACATTATCGAACAAAACAAAAATGTATTGTGGAACTGGGATTCCTGGGAGTGCATTCTGATGAAGATCATCAAAGGTAAGTGAATATTTATAATGCTATTTCTGACTTCTGTTGACGACACAACATGGAGGATATCTGTTTGGGTTGTTTTGGTCTCTGAGTGCTTTACTCAGATTATTGCATGGTGTGCTTTTTTGGTAAAGCTTTTTTGATGACAGCGGAGAAGGAGAAAGTTCTAAACAAAACATACCTGTATTGTGTAACATGAAGTCCTATGAGTGTCATCTGATGAAGATCATCAAATGTTAGTGATTAATTTATCTCTATTTCTGCTTTTTGTGACTCCTCTCTTTGGCTGGAAAAATGGCTGTGTTTTTCTGTGACTAGTCACTCACCTAACATAATCGTTTGTGGTGCTTTCATCATAAAGCCGTTTTGAAATTGGATACTGTGGTGGGATTAACAAGAAGTGTATCTTTAAAATGGTGTAAAATACTTGTATGTTTGAGGAATTTTAATTATGAGATTTCTGTTGTTCGTATTTGGCGCCCTGCACTTTCACTGGCTGTTGTTATATCGATCCCGTTAGCGGGATCTCAGCCCAAAAAAGTTTTAAAACACTCACTCTCTGTGTCACGCTCTGACCTTAGATATCTCTGTTTTCTTTATATTTTGGTTAGGTCAGGGTGTGACGAGGGTGGATATGCTGATTTTTGTATTGTCTAGGGTTTTTGTATGTCTAGGGGTTTTGTATGTCTAGGTATTTGTATGTCTATGGTGGCCTGATATGGTTCCCAATCAGAGGCAGCTGTTTATCGTTGTCTCTGATTGGGGATCATATTTAGGTAGCCATTTTCCCTTTTGTGTTTGTGGGTTCTTGTTCTATGTTTAGTTGCCTGTCTGCACTATTCATATTAGCTTCAAGGTTTGTTTTGTTGAGTGTTCATTCTTTTAATAAATTAGAATGTACGTATACCACGCTGCGCCTTGGTCTCATTCGTATGACGATCATGACACCCTGAACTCGCTTCCCGACTCTCAGCACACGTCATTACAGAATGACTCCTCACCTAAGGGAAGCATCAGGGAGTGTTTTTTTGTGTTTTTGTTTGGTGGAAATGACGTCGGGTCAGGGAGCCGCTGAAGGCTCTCATGCATCAGACAGATCGCCAGGCTCCCCTGCCTCAGCCGGTTCGTCAGGCTCTCATGCCTCAACCAGATCACCAGGCTCCCCTGCCTCAGCCGGTCTGTCAGGATCCCGCGCCCCAGCCGGCGACAAGTTCCCGCGCCTAAGCAGGGGTGACCAGTCCGCTCCTGATACCCGGGATCGTCCCTTTGGTTGGCGTCCTGCGGCTGGAGTCGAACCCGCCGGGGAGGGGGTACCACTACGTATGCTCTCTCTGGCACTCTAGGTCACCATGTTCCCATGTTTCAGCTGGACTGACAGGTTTCCCGCACTTCAGCAGTGATGATCGGTCCACTCCTGTTCCCCGGGATCGTCATTTTGGTTGCAGTCCTGTGGTTGGAGCCACGTGCCGGTGAGGGGGTAATGTCACATGTGCTTCCTCTCCGGCCTCTAGGTCACCAGGCTGCTTATTATGGCGCAAAACTGCCACCATCGTTACGCGCACCTGGGTGTCGTCAGACTCACCTGGACTCCATCACTTCCCTGATTACCTTCCCTATACATGGCACTCCCTTTGGTTCCTTCCCCAGGCATCGTTTCTGTTTCTGTTTCATTTCTGTGTGCTGTTCGAGTTCCTTGTTTTGTATTATGTTCAGTTTATTTATTAAAACACTCACTTCCTGAACTTGCTTCCCGACTCTCAGCGCACGTCTTTACACAGAGAGTCGAGTGCGCACAGAAATAAATCTTTAAAAAGATACCAAGCTTGATCATCATCATCACAGTTTAGTACATGAGACCAATCCAAAATTCCAAGGACCTCTAAACAACGTTACTTTTTTAGTCCAAATAACTGATTAGGTATACAGGGCATTTACTAGTGTATTCTTCTTGGGTGATAACTGCACATTTGTGTTAAAATCGCCAAGCAGAATGAATTCGCTATCCGCAAATATATTGTGATCACAGCAATTCGATTCAAGTAAATCATATAAATGATTCTGCTTGGGAGGCCGATAGCGCACACCAACAAGTATAGGACGACATGTAGGAAGAAGTATATCTACCCATGTAACTTCAAGACCATCCATTTTCAGATTTGAACTAGGGTTAAAATGCACATCATTCCTAGTAAAAACCACATGCCACCACGGTTTCGGTTAATTCTATGAATGCTATAACCCGGTAGCTCATCCTCATCATCCTCAATTGACCCATCGAGTCATGTCTCAGTCACAGTAACTACTGCAGCTCATGTGTTAGAAGCAAGTAGTTCCTCTAATTTCGGCAGCAGGCTCCGTGCGTTCACATGAATAAAATGAAGTCCTCTCCGATTGAAACAGTCAAACGTCATTTTCTGTGCCCACTGCTGATACATCGACTATCTCATCTAGATTGCACTCATCATCCCTGCATGTGTCCAGCATCCCATTGTTTGGCACCGCATTTAAGCAGCATACATTGCAAACTAGCGAAATGTTACTTTGAGACTTTACAGCTTCATCATATGACAAGGGGTTGATAGCTCCACACTTTATGTGAACAAACCAATCACAAATGTCACAAGCCACCGCTTTTGAATTCTTCCTTATGGTCTTACCACAGTTTGGGCATAGTTGTTTAGCTTGCTTTGTGGTGTTTGGACCAGGACAGGGGTGTACATCGCCACAGAGTAGCAAGCTGAAGGTAACAAGCAACTTGTTGGAGTCAACACCGGTGTCAGCGACGCTGCGGCGTTTCCTGTGTACCTTCCACGAGCGGCTCAGCTGTTCCCGTAGGAAAGTTAATATCACGTGCCGGTAAAGTTGGTAATGGCTGAAGTTCACAATATGAAAGTGAAGATTTCCGTCCACTTCTTTCGGTGTAAGTGGAATGGGAGTTTTGGATAATCGCCATGTTTGAATTGTAGAATAAATCAGAAACGCCAAAGCAAAACATCTGGATAGAGCCATAATAGTATTGCGTGTTGCACATTGCGATATACTAACAAACAATACTGATAATCAAACAAACAATTTGCCCACGGTCATGTATATCCTACCAACAGTACATTAAAAACTGTAATATCTTATGTTTCACTGAGTCGTGATACATTCATACCATCTGAATTTCCATTTAGCCTCCTGGTCCATGTCTATGGCTGTTTGTTTCAGCAGGCTTTATTAGGTCTTCGTCGACAGGCAGCTGTTGTCTGTGTATGTTGTGCTTTTTCTCAGCATTGTACAAGAAAGCAGAGCATGAACTGTTTAGTCTTTGTTTGACTGATATAGCTGGCAAGGTAACTGATGTTTGACTTAACAGATCTGTCAGTTCAGTTTTGACTACAGTTTCACTAGTTTATTACACCCGCCAGTGTAAGTGCTAAACTGCTTACTGACTGTACACTGTAATGTTACTGCATGATTGTAGTGGGTTTACTAACACGTTAGTTCTATTAGCTACAGTATGTTGACTATTCTGTTACTTTGAGCTAATATAGTGACAACGATGTAGGCTGTGTGTAGCGGTTATGATACGGTTTATGAAAGCTTACCTTGACTTGGAAGAGTTCCAGTGTTGTGTTGAATAGTCATAGCCAGCTAGCTAACATAGCATTCCTCTGTTTAAGCAGGGTGTTTGAGTAGGCTAAACTAGCTAGCTGCATTTGTTAGCTAGGTAAGTGAAACTGGAAAAAAAATGCCATTTCAATTATTTGGTGACATGAATAGATTTAGTATAGTTTCATCTAAAAAGGATCACTTTTAAAATGTTGATTTTCTTTTTTCCAACAGAATCAGCGGAATGAATACTCCCCTGATAACACGTAAATACAATTCACTTTCATAGCAGCCACAGCGTATTTCATATATTTGCGGATTAGCGTTAGGTGCGGGCCTCAGATTTTCTCTTTATCACATATAGTCAGGTGGTTGGGGGATGGGTTATTAGCAATTGAACAAACAGAGCTTAAAAGAGCCGATATTTACATGAGGGCTTGTGCCGCTTATTACGTACTACGAGTGGTAAATATTGTACCCAGGCACCAGCAGATTTATTTTTGATCCTGTCATAACTGTGAAAGTGGATCCATAACATAACGGTTTTAAAGTCACTCCAACATTTGCAAGGATATGTTGCAGAACTCACCATTTAATATCATTCTGCAATAGCAGAATGTTTTCATTGTAAGATTCCTTTTTTGGGCAGTTGCTCATATCAGGAAATGTTGCCCATGGAGGATGACAGACTGCACTTCTCTAAAATGTAGAAGTGTAGGCCAAGTCAACAAATCACAAAACAGTTTTGTGAGTCTTTCAGCTCACGGCACTTCATTTCGCAATCAGCGCATTACCCCATCACCCCTCCCCACGCTGAACAGGTAGTGTAATGAATACAGGTGCAGTGGTTCCGCACTGCCTATCAGGGAAACATGATCAATACAGTATGCAGACAGCGTTTAATTGTCTTTTGTTAACAAAGAGCTTCTCTCTGAGGAGGGGAGGAGAGGGCCCTCTGCTGTCGATCATGCTCAACATAATGTAATGTATTCCCATTCCTAGCATGAATTGATAGGAAATACAGTGCAACAAGCCCACCCTTTTTTGTAAGTTGCTAAAGCTGAATAGGAGAGGATGTGTGTGGTGCAGACAGAAGGTTATGGTTTGTTCAAGTCAAATGTGTGTGTGTGTGTGTGTGTGTGTGTGTCTGTGTGTGTGTGTGTGTGTGTGTGTGTGTGTGCGCAAATGTGTGTGTACGTGCTTGTTCATGTATGTATGCGTGTGTGTCTATATGTGATCTCTGTGCGATCTTTGAGAAAGCGCATACATTTGTATTCGTATACATTTCTGTCGGTTTGCTGACTATATGGATTCTAGAATGGTTTGTGGTCATTCTATCATTCAACCAGAGGGTGGCACTCTTTCTCTTTCAGAAAACCAACAGTCAGTTAAAGACGAGACACCAAATGTTCTCATTCTGGTAGTGGGAATTATCCCACTGACAACATAATGGAACAGAAACCTTACATTACCTTTCACTGCTACTGTAGAGAGGCATAGTGGCAAATTGAATATGTTGAATAAATGTACATTCACGACAACTGTGACATTAAGCCTTTCAGCTGGAATGATGGTATTTTAGCTTCATTTTATACATTAGAAACATGAAGACTACTGAGAAATGGTTTGACTCAGCAAGACCCTTCATGCCAATAATGGCATATTGAAACTGATGAAAGAAATCAGAAATTCATTATGAAACCAATAAAATGAGTTAGGAAACCAATTAATATTGCCTTATGGTCAGGTTAAGGCGAGATAGTTCTGGTTTGTGAAATCTGATAATAAATTGAATGTACTGGGTTCAGTGATTTTACTGATAAATCCTTTGTCTCCTAGCGCAATACCATGGAGGAGACCGCCCAGTGTCATATCTCGCCCTCAATTAACTTCAAACTTCTCTCCATTACACGCAACCACACACCATCTCATTATCATACACAGTCCCATCAGCTCCACTAATTGTTTTTCTATTAATTTTCAGTTTTATTGTCATCCCTTTCTCCCAGAAAGGGGTTCTGATCCTCTTCTCCCAGAGAGGGGTTCTGATGGAATTTTGGAGACTATGGAGAATGGACATCCCAGCTCCTGCCCCTGAGGGACATGGAAGGGGTTGGAGAGAGAGAGAGAGAGAGAGAGAGAGAGAGAGAGGAGATAGAAGGGGGCAGGCGAGAGAGAGAGAGCGAGAGGCCCAATGTCTGATACCTATGCTTGCTGAAAGAGATGGATGGATAGATGGAGGGAGTAAGATAAGTTAATGAATTTATTATCCCCACGGGGATAACACAATTAAAGATAGACAAAGAACATAAACAGACAATAAATACAGGTAGGTAAAGTGCAGTTCATTAGCAATTAATTATTAATCTGTACACTATTCACAACAGAACACTCTGTCAACTGCAATGTTAGTTGAAGACCAGCCCTCAAGTCCTACTTGGTTTTTTAAGCATTTGGGTTTTAAACATTCAGGAGCCTTTCTGCCATTGGGACAAAGAATTGTTTGGCGTTAGATTGTTTGGCATTGGAGAGAAAACAAACGTGATAGACCTTGTTGTTTTCCCCACCCAGGTTTATATGTACAGGTCTGTAGCGTTGAGGTGATAAGAGTCAGGAGTGTTAGCGTTGTAACCTTCAAAGGCCACGGGCGGAGGATTCCAGAGTCAGTTAATTCACAATCAGTTTAAAGGTCACCACACACACGCTGATACGGAGAGGTGCTGCAGTTCACTGAGCTAACTGGCTGATATCAGTGTGAAGTGGAATCACCTGCTGTCTCCAAATGCACAACAAACAAGCAAACAGACACCTACTCAGAACCTGCTTAGAGGGTCCCTGGCTGTACTCAAAGGTCAAAGGGCACTCAAAGGGTACTTCAAGTATGTAAACAAGGACACCTTCAAATATGATTTTTTTTTGTTGTGTCTTGATGAAGTGCTCTGCTTCACACCAGCTCAGTCTTACAGGCTTTTTGAGAGCGAAAGGCTTCAGATGTAGTCTAACGTAACGTGGCAATGTTAGAAGAATGATACCAGCCTCTTGAATGTTAAATCAGCCTGCCCATGGGGCAGAGAGAAAGCAGAGAGGCCAAGTACTAGGAGGACTCTGTGTTACTTAGACCGCTCAGAGAAGAAACACACTCATTATTCATTCATAGAAGAGGGCATAAAACACAGCGGGAGTAGTGATGTCATCAACTCCTAAGCTCCGTTGGAGAGCATCGTTAGAGCTTCTGACTGACTGCTTCATGTTTCTCAAAGACTATATCACCTCAATAAACACCTACGTCTCTGATGTTTTTCTCCATGATGTGCTTGGATTGTGTGGTATGTCTTTATGTTGTACTATACAATCATGTCTAGAGTAGTCCGGCAGGTCTTTGAGTGTGTGTGCCCACATGAAAAAATACTACAGTTTGCTATAGAATAATGTAGTAAACTGCAGTAAACATGAATGGTCGCAAAATCACTACAGTCCGCAAGAACAGTAATTACTATAGTATATACTACTCTATTATATTAGCATATACCCTGCCCATGCCCCTCCCGATATCCCAATTTGTGCCACCCGTAAGTTATAAACCTACATGCCAAGTAGAGACCATATATTGTGTTCCCTACAGTATATATATAAAAAGAGCAGAAGCTCTGACCTGTCTGTTTAGACTTCAGTCCTACCTACCTACAGGTAAGGGAAAATTTGCTCTTTGCGTATTTTGTCAAGTAGGTTTCCTCAAGGACAAAGCCCCCACCACTATGTCAAAGATAATAAAACAAAAACCCTATAGTAAATACTACAGTATTGTCCACAAAAATACTACAGAAAATACTACAGTATACTACAGTCAGCAAAAACACTACAGTAAGTACTATAGCATATACTACCGTTTTTTCTTCCTTAAACAGTAATTATACTATAATAAACTGTAAATACTACAGTATACTAGTCATGTCCGCATAACTATAGTAAATACTACAGTAAAGTCCACAAAAACACTAAAGTGAATACTATAGTATTTAACCATAGTATTTTTTCATGTGGGTGTTTGTTCTCCATTGATGCTATTGTGACTATTGCAGTATTGTCCTATTGTGCATTATCAGTACATCCTTGCAGCCCTGCACTGCAGATCTATCCCATGGTTCTTGTGACTACTGTAAAGGTTTCTCTGTTTGTACTGTCTGTGTATGAAGCACCTTTTGTACCTGTGTTCATATTTCAATGTGTGCTGTGAATAGTAAAAATAGACGGTATTATCAACAGCCAAGGTCTTCTGGCTCGCAAACAGAGGCAGATGATGTCATAACTAGAGTTTACGGCACAGCATGTGGGCTTTTCGCACAATGTCAAACCACCATTGTTTTCGGGGTTATATTCCATTTAAGTTGGATGGAATCGAATCAGATGTGGTGAATGACTGAGTTGTACTCAGAGATTCCAGTCAAAAACTGAAATAGTGTTGGTCCTGATTTGATTCGCTGGACAAACCAGCCGAGACCGGTTTGTGATGAGTTGCAGACCTCATGCGGGGCTGGAGAAATTCCATCTACTCTTGTTCACCTGAGCTGAGGCATCCAGCGACTGGGCTAAGAGAGAGCGGTCTTCTCAGCTCTGCAAGCTGTTAGCTGGGCCAAGAGGTTGCCTGCCTAAAAACCAGAGGGTAGTGGACCAGAGAGGAGCAATCTGAGCTTATCCACATGCTGCTGCATGTGCACGCCAGCGCACACACAGATGCACAGAGTCTCCGGTTTACAGCGTTTCATACACACATAGATACAGTATGTTTACACATGCACTCAAGCACACTGGCGTGCAAATATACAGGCATCTGTACACCAAATCAAGGTTAAACAAGGAGATATACATTTTTGTGAGTCATGCTAGCAATGAGTCAAAATACACATTCAATCCTACCCTCATCCCAGAGGTATGGAAAGCTGACTAAATGGGAACAGGAAAAAGCTAAGCCAGAAAAAAAACTACATTATTCAAATTGCAGTAATATTATGCATATTCATTCTACAACAGAGGATTAGCTTAAGGACCTGCATTTCAAGTCCAAGGAAGGCTCTCTGTAGTCTTTGACTGGAAGAATGAAAGCATTTTTCCCTCTTGTTCTGTGAAGGGGACCAGGCAGGCAGAGAGGCATGCAGGCGCTCCAGCAAAACCCTCATTATGCTTTGAAAATCCCTCTATGCCTCCAGTGCCCCTACCTCCACACCTCTCCGCCTCTAAACTGGGGTGAAACAGATAACATTAGCAAGTTGGAGCGCCTGCCGCAGTCAGGTAGAAAGAGCACCTTTGAATGTCAACCGTCAAATATCAGAGAAGCAAGCTTCAAATGGCACAGGGAAGAAACTCGTCATAGACCACGAGGGTACACATTATCTGAGGCCAAGAACAAGTCTGATAGCAGATATAGAAGCTGTTTGAATAGAAGAGGGAGGTTGGGAGAAGGGAGATGTGGATTTTAATCATGATATTGGGTATTGAATTGCTACTGAATTGCATTAATTTGGTGTTGCCTGAATGCAAAACGAAGGGAATTTATAGTAGGTGAATAGAGAATGGGTTTGAGGTATGTTTTAATGATCATGTTCTGATTTATTAATACAAAAACACTAATATGTAATTATTTGAGTTGGTGAATTGCAGTTTTTAATAGTAGGTTCCCTTACCCAGTGCATAAAGAACATCCATTAATCTACGAATAGCAGGCAGAACAAGTGGAGGGACTTCTGAGGGTAAAAAGACTTCAGGCTTATAATGGTAACAGAGTTTACTTCTGAGGGTAACAGAGTTGAATTCTGAGGGTAACAGAGTTGACTTCTGAGGGTAACAAAATTGACTTTTGAAGATAACAGAGTTGAGACCTCGGAGGGTAACAGAGCTGAGACTTCCAGGTGTAACAGGGTTGAGAGTTCAGCATGTTGAGGGTAAAACGAGTTGCATAAAGCAATACTTTAAGTAACCAACGTGATGGAAGGAAGAATGAAGATGGTCAAGTCAAGTTTCCTTCTGTGTGTCTGTCTGTGGGTAGCGAGTGCCAGCATCTGTGTGAGAATGCATAAGATATTTTAGTCTTCAGAAATCTGGCCTAGCCAGTGTACTGATACACACAGAGGAATCTATAGTTCTCTCCTGAGGCCTCGCCACACTGTCAGAGGCATAGGCTATGCACAGCCCAGAGTCGATAAACAATCTGTGGACAACAAAAGAACAAAAGGCCCCATTGTATTGCTGGCCAAGCAAACATGTCCCTTTAAAATGTCAAATAAAAAACTGTTACGAGCATGTGGTGTTCTATTGACTCAAGGATGTGCTCATCATTTGATAGTTCCCTCCTGTTCTGGAAGAAGTGTACCAAGAATTATAGGCTCTGATAAACAGTCTAAGGGTGGTAAAATAAAACAAAGGTTTGAACATGCGACAATGTGTGAGAAAAGCATCCAAATGAAGAGAAGAAACATCACAAAGATCCTAAACTCCAGTTTGTATTTTTCATGACCAAACACATTCCCTGAAACTCTTCATGAGTTTATCATTCTCCCTTATATGTTTGGGTTTAGACTTTGATATCCAGGCTCTGAATTTGAGAGTGAGAGCGAGAGAGAGAGAGAGAGAGAGAGAGAGAGAGAGAGAGAGAGAGAGAGGTGGGAAGATACTGTAGAAATGGAGAATGACAGAGAGAAAGACAGAGAAATAGATAGAAGGAAAGGGATAGACAGACAGAGAGGTGTGAAGATACTGTAGATATAGAGAATAACAGAGGGAGACAGGGAGAAAGACAGAGAGAGAGCGATACAGAGAGTGCATGTATCCTGGGCGATGAATGAACCCAAGCATATGAACCTTTGAAGATGGTACGACTGTGAATTCAATCACGTTTAATCTGACTCCTTCTGTGGTGCTGGTCCCCAGGGAGCCCTTCTGACTGATCAGATCACAGCCTTTTTTTGCAGGGTGGCCTTCTCCTCCTCCACCCCTTTGTCTTTTGCTCTTTCCCCCTGAATCTCCATCCCACGTTCCTCCACCTCTCCGACCTCCTTACCCTCAGCACCCCACTAGTAAGCATCCTCTCTTTGGAGCCTCATTGATCCGCAGTCTTTCAGACCCATTATGTTGGATTGTGTGTGTGTATATGCACTCGCTACTACATCACTGCATGCTTGTGTTTGTGGCTGGTCCTTCCTTCATGTCTGCCCCCTGCCGGCCTGCCAACATACCTACCTTTTACCTGTCTACCCACCCTCCCTCCCTTTCTGCCTGCCTCGGTGCTCTTCAGGCCTCAGTGGCTCTGTGATGGATCCTTATGGGTGGCCAGGCGTCTGCCTGCCTGCATGGGTGTCAGCTGGTCAGGGCTAATGAACTGGACCCAGGCTCTATGCTAATCAGATAAATGAATGTTTTCAGGTACAAAATGACCATAATCAATGGAGAGAGAGTGCGTGCCAAGCTGGTATCTGAAGGAGGGTGAGGTGGAGGGAGGTGGAGAAAGGCAGAGAGAGAGAGAGAGAGAAAACCTACCAAGCTGGTATCGGAGGAGGGCGAGATGGTGTAAACAGGCTGTGAGCCAAGGTCAGGGGTCAAACGCAGGGGTGAAGGAGGGAAAGTGAAAGTGTAAGGCTAACAACTTAAAGGTGCACTCCTTCCTCTGTGATATCACGATGAAGTACATACGCAATCCCGACTGAAACAAAACAAACACACAAATCAAAAAAACTGTCCTTCGAATGACAATAAGGTGACGTTTTCTACTTTATTTTCTGCACGACCCTCCCCCTCAGTCCTTAAAAAGCAAAACAAAGAAGTGTGTAGGATTGTTAAATGGAAATGGAGGATGCAGGACCTGAAGAAACACAATGCCAGGTATGAGTGTGGACACAATGGAAAACATGTTATATAATTGATAGACCTGCCAAATGGTTTCATTCTGTCTCGAAATGCGATTCTGATGTGTGAAATATTATGTCGTTTTATAAAAACTACACATCCATATCTCCAGGGCCTTTCTCTCCCAGGGAATTGTTCTGTACTTGCTCTTCTTTAATAATACACAACGGGTAAAATATTACTCAAAGCAAATCAATGGTATGATTTGTGTTTGATTTACGTTTATATGGCTATTTCTCTGATTACAGACCTATTGATAATAACACATTTTGAAACATTGGCTTTCACACACACACAAACATACAATCAGCACAGTCTTGCCTGCAGCTGCGTGCCAAACCACTTGTGAGTGGATGCTCAGAGCCCCAGTGTGTCCACAGAGTCCAGTGTTGCATAAAGCCATTTGCCCTTTGAATGTTCATCATTGCAGATTTAATCACCCGATAGGGATGCTGAACATGATCTGTTATGGTTATTACTTGGAGACATAACTGCACGTGGCCCAATGCAAAAAGACTATGCAAATGTGATGCAATTGAATGGGGACATGTTCAGAAGCAATGTGTTTGAATATTCATACAGCCATTTAGCATGAAATGTTTTCGATTGCACAAATTGGCATGTTAGATGTTTTAAATGTCTACTAATGTTGACTTAAAAGGCTGGTGTGTTGTGCGGGATAGCAATGAACTGGATTTGGAAACATATACTGTTCGAACAAACATGTATTCACATGCACGGAGGCAGACACACACACACTTTTTTTACTCTGCTGCTACTCGTTGTTTATTATCTATGCATAGTCACTTTACCCCTTCCGACATGTACGGTAGCAGTCAAAAGTTTGGACACACACCTACTCATTCAAGGGCTTTTCTTTATTTGTACTATTTTATACATTATAGAATAATAGTGATATCAAAACGATGAAATAACACATATGGAATCATGTAGTAACTAAAAAAAAAGTGTTAAACAAATTTGCTTTGATGACAACTTTGCACACTCTCGGCATTCTCTCAACCAGCTTCATGAGGTAGTCACCTGGAATGCATTTTAATAAACAGGTGTGCCTTGTTAAAGGTTAGTTTGTGCAATTTCTTTCCTTCTTAATGCGTTTCAGTCAGTCAGTTGTGTTGTGACAAGGTAGGGGTGGTATACAGAAGATAGCCCTATTTGGTAAAAGACCAAGTCCATATCATGGCAAGAACAGCTCAAATAAGCAAAGAAAAATGACAGTCCATCATTACTTTAAGACGTGAAGGTCAGTCAATCCGGAACATTTCAAGAACTTTGAAAGTTTCTTCAAGTGCAGTCACAAAAACCATAAATCGCTATGATGAAACAGGCTCTCATGAGGGCCGCCAGAGGAAAGAAAGACCCAGAGTTACCTCTGCTGCAGAGGGTAAGTTCATTAGTGTTAACTGCACCTCAGATTGCAGACCAAAAAAAATGCATCACAGAGTTCAAGTAACAGACACATCTCAACATCAACTGTTCAGAGGAGACTGCATGAATCAGTCATGTGTTTTGCTGGTGACACTGTCTGTGATTTATTTAGAATTCAAGGCACACTTAACCAGCATGGCTACCACAGCATTCTGCAGTGATACGCCATCCCATCTGGTTTGCACTTTGTGGGACTATCACTTGTTTTTCAACAGGACAATAACCCAAAACACACCTTCAGGCTCTGTAAGGGCTATTTGACCAAGAAGGAGAGTGATGGATTGCTGCATCAGATGACCTGGCCTACACAATCACCTGACCTCAACCCAAGTGAGACGGTTTTGGGATGAGTTGGACCGCAGAGTGAAGGAAAAGCAGCCAACAAGTGCTCAGCATATGTGGGAACTCCTTCAAGACTGTTGGACAAGTATTCTTCATGAAGCTGGTTGAGAGAATGCCAATTGTGCGCAAAGCTGTCAATGCAAAGGGTGGCTACTTTTATGAATCTCAAATATATTTTGATTTGTTTAACACCTTTTTTGGTACTACATGATTCCATATGTGTTATTCCATAGTTTTAATGTCTTCACTATTATTCTACAAAGTAGAAAATAGTATAAATATAGAAAAACCCTTGAATGAACATATTACCTAAATTACCTCGACTAACCTGTACCCCCCACACTGACTCAGTACCTGTATCCCCTGTATATAGCCTCATTATTGTTATTTTATTGTTGCTGTTTTGTTTTTTACGATTTGATTTGAGAGAGAGAGAGAGAGAGAGAGAGAGAGAGAGAGAGAGAGAGAGAGACATTACTACTCTGTTACAGTAAAAGCCGTCCCCATGTTTATGCACATACTCTATCACAGCTTCTCGCTCTCCCTTTACCCACTCCACCCCTCCAGCTCACCCAGGAGTGCAGGCAGGGACGCAGGCAGGCAGGAGGCAGTGTGTTCACAGTGGGCATGAAAACAGCTTGAGAGGCTCCTTCTCGGTGCACCATATCAGCCTCAGACAGATGCCACCCCAGGACAGAGAGAGACAGAGGGTGGGCTGCATGGCTGGGGACTAGTACACCAGTTGCAGCCAGGATTATACCAGTGAGATGACTCCATGGGAAAACATACCCACATGGACGCACACACACAGGCAACAGAAGCACATTACTGGGGAAGGAATAAGCACTTACTGAATAATAATGCGTTCTCTTTCAGTTTTTCAAGGGGATTTAGTTTACCTGACTATTTATTAAAGGAAGTACAGGCACTTGTAGCTGGTTAAGTGGCATGAATGAAGAGACCATGGGAGAGGTTATTTCAACATTATATGACCATGTACTAGCACTAGATACAGAAGAAAAAATACCTTTAGCAAAATGAAGGCTTATTAAGGCCATTACATGGTTTTCCTGTCAAAATGCAAGAAATGTGCAATGTGCCGCCAAGACAGAATTAGAATTTTCTTGGCATCAGCGGGTTGAACAGAGAATTTTTTCCTGACCCACTTTCTACAAGGACTTTCAGGCTTCTGGATGAACACGATTTACATCTGAGAGGATTTGGGCCTCCTACAGAGCACAGGTATTGTCTTTGACGTCAGCATCTTCTCCCAGTCTGCCAGTTGAACTATTGTTCATGCTACGCTAGTTTCTGTTAGCTTGCTCAGGATCTACAGATGAGTAGTTCTAGCACTTGTACATTGTGTATAGTATGCATCTTATTGTGCATTACCCTTGTGAACTAAATGAGATACATGCATACTGATTTATACAGTATTGAGATATATTGTGTAATTCTAGTCTAGTGGACTCCATAGAGAAGATGATCCCAAATCTATTGCAGATACTTTCGGCCGCTGTCATTCGTCAATATGGATATGAATGGGCTAACAGAGAAAAGGCTGCCACACTCATCAGAGGAATGAGTCCGCAACAAGGAATCATTTCCAACCGATTGAGTGGTAGTCAAAGCTTACAAAATGTCTCAGTAATGATCCCACTCCAAAAGACCCATGAATAATCTAAATCAATGTGTTATTGACAACATGTCATCAAATGAGGAAGCCCCTCATGAAAAAGTGATATTAGTCTGTGTATTTAGGCAAAATGAAAATGAACTTAATAGGGTCACTTATTAATGCCCCAATGGCCCCTTGTTCTGTAAACCATATTTACACATTGTTGGCAATACAATACTAAATAACTGCACTGAAATCGTGTTTACAACACTCTGGTCTCAGAATGCACTCCTTTGCTGGAGGCTCCTCTCATGTGTGTAAATCAAGGCATGTGTGGGAATTGGAAATCATTGGGAGATATGATAATGAGGTGCTAAGGCTCCAGTCCCTTCGGAAAACATTAACCCCCTTGACTTTTTCCACATTTTCTTATGTTACAGCATTGTTCTAAAATTGATTAAATTATTTTATTTTCTCATCAATCTACACACAACACCCCAAATGACAAAGCAAACAGTTTTTTTTATACATTTTTGCTTATTTATAAAAAAATATATAAAATGGAAATATCACATTTATGTAAGTATTCCGACTCAGTATTTAGTTGAAGCACTTTTGACAGCGTTTCCATCCTCGAGTCTTCTTGGGTTTGACACTACAAGCTGGGCACACCTGTGTTCGGGGAGTTTCTCCCATTCTTCTTTGCAGATCCTCTCAAGCTTCCACTCTCAAAACCAATGCCACCATCGACTGCATTACTGTTAAGACCTGCTTCTTGTGGTTCTTAAAACTCCCCTTTAGAGATGCATGAAATTGTTACTTTTGCATTTTTAAGGACACACCTCAAATATTGCCACCCCTCCCACCTCAGCGCAAGTGAGCTGATGTTGGACAGGTACATTTCCGTACCTAGCATAACAAGGGGAATGTCCGTGGGCCCTTTTTACCACCATGAAACTGCATTTGACACTTGCGCCTCCTTAGCGCCAGCCGGAAATATATCTCTGGGTGTGTTGCTACAGTCCGCACCTGTTACTCTGAGAGATGTCGGGCTGGAGCAGCTGTGTGATGTAGAAAGGGGTTCTGCCTGGAACCAAATAGGTTCTACCTGGAACCAAAAATTGATCTTCAAAGGGGGAGATTTTTACCCAATAAAATTACAGGTCAAATGTTTAGCATTGCCGCTTCCACCTGAAGTGTCCATGTACAGTTGTCTAGTTGACATACCGTCCACACCAGTCAGTTAAGAGGTCAAGCAACAACACTGATATGACTTGGCAGCTCTGGCTACTCTGCCTAGAGCTACAACATCCGTTCCATTCTCAAAGCGACATAACACATCATGACAGCCGTACAGAGAGCTTTTACTGTAGCTGCAACTGGTCACATCATGTACATGACAAGAGCCCAGGCCCTGAGTCACCTGCCGACAGCAGATAAATACACTCTCTTCTATCTTTACTCCCCTTTAAAGGACATAATAAAAAAGACCTCCAACCAACACAACCCCAAGCCACGCCATGATACCAGGAGTGGAGAGTGAGCCGTAATTGGTGAGGCGAGCGAGCCTGTGTCCTCTGTATGTAAGAAGATTACAGGCTGGCATGGCATGGCAGGCCCAGGGAACCACAGGGCTCCACAACATGGGTCCTACGCGGTGTGTAAAACAAGCACGTCCCTCTGCCATGAATAAATCATGGCAGAGCGAGGAATAGAAAAAGAGAGAGAGAGAGAAAGGGCCCGGCCATGAAATTGGGTCTAAACGAGAGAGTGTCTTTGCTTCATGACAATTAAAGGGAGAACAGGTGCGTATCCTAGCACCGGGGGAGCTAGCTCATTTTTTTTTCAGAGGAAAGAGGGATTACCTAGTTGGAGGCCGATACAGAGCATTTTCTGCCATTTTTCCATTGTTTACTAAAGCTTAGTCTTTGTGCCTGCCTTCTCCCGCTAACAATGAACTTGTTTCGCACTGAGGCCAAGTCTCTGTTTACTATTCATTTCGACAAAATTATTTTTTGTTTGTTCTTTTATTTTCTACTTGGAAGTGTGCCTTCCACAAGACATTGGAACAATAGAACAATAGAACAGCTCCCTTTAAGGCTATTAGCCTATTATGTTGATGGAGTGTTTATCGAAGGAGGAGGATTACATCCACTACACGTATAAAATAACTACATACATTGGACTTTAGTAGTTCGGTGTCAGAGGTCTCTAAGAGGTCAATCAGATTTAAAACATGTATTTTAGTCATGTAAAAGAGCCGTCGGAGCCTCAACATGAAACATCAGATAATTGTACATCATTCATCATTCAAAACTAATATACATCTCAAAGGCTTATCAACAATCCCCCATCCTAAAAGAGGGATTCAGACCACATAGATACAGCGTGTTATGGCCTGAAGACTGAGCCAGCTTGATCATAGCCAACGTTGTACACTCCTTTATCTACTGACACTGAAAGAGAGACTGTGTGTGTGTGTAATCTGTTCCTGGTATCTGACAAGTCTTTTATCCAAAGCTGTTAAGAATAAACTGTTGAGCCCTGCAGATAGGATAGACAGTCCGTGGTTGGATAATAGCTTTGAAACCGCAGTGAAAGAAGCTCATCAGGACAGTTATTAACACCCCCAAATAGTCAGATGTTTTGAATCCATTTTGGATCTACAGCATGGGTCCAGTAAAGGCATTCACAGAGAAACAAAATAGATAGCTGAGGATCTACAGAAGTTGAGAAATGTAGCCAGGGGAGGGCGGTTTAAAAATAAAAAGTTAAAATGTCTCCCTCCCTCCCTCCCTCAGTAAATGGTGGAACTCAACTTTAATCAGACATGACGGAGAGGACAGTGAAATGTGCCTACTCTTCATAAATATTTATTGTCATTTGACAAAAGACATTAGGAGCTCTTTACAATCTTGCTCTGACAAAACCAAGGACGGATTATGTAGCAGGCAGTTGTTTCAGGCACCATTGGTTTTCATTCTGTTATTCTGTGTGGGACTATAACTCTTGTTATTATGAATTCTATCAGTGAGACTGCAGGATTATAAATTCCCCAGTATAGTCAACTTTAGTTGCTCATCTTATTACTTTACTTGGAGAAATGAACTACTTTACTTTGTCACAGGTTATCCTAGGTTCAGTCAATAAACATGACTCAAGGTGCCTTGTGTATTTGACATATACCCTGTATGCAGGAAAAATGATTGAACATTTTTTTTTTTACTATAATATTTTTTCAGTGCTAGGTCAAATTCACACTCAAAGAAACAAAACCGCTCACTCAGAAATCAGCATGTAGGAAAAACAGCCTGGGAGAGAGTTTGTCCAACACTGACTAATCCTCGGCGTGACTTTTGCAATTCAAATCCCCTTTTTCTGTGCCTTGCATTAAAAGGCGGTGGAGAGAAACCCTCGTTAATGGTTTTCATTTACCCCCTAGCCAGATTAATCAAACGAGCATTGGTTCCACTCGCTGCACTGAGTGAGACATTGAAAACACCGCAGGGCCCGACACCGTGGGTGGCAGCAGAGCAGGTCCAACCAAGGCCACCACCGCCACCCTCCTGTGCCCTCGTGCCAGTCTTTGGTACATAACCCAGGGCAAGGGAAGACTGACTCACTGAAGCATAGTGCACAGATAAATGTGCATGCAAACTCCTGACACGTAGACACACACACACACAGGGAGATAGATGTAAGTGGTACCTCATGGAACCAGTACAAAGAAATACCATGATTTGGGGGATTTTCACAAAATGTAAGACATGGATTGGTTCTTTGGAGGAAGGATTGTTGATATATGACATTCGTATCTAAAAGCATAATTGAGAAATAATTAGTTAAAGTTGCCATATTTATGCTATTTTGGCCTTACCCAGGCCTCCTTTAACACTCCATAATATTAAATCTGTAGGTGCTACAAAATACTATGCATATTACAGAGAACGCGGTTGTCACGGTCTTCATAAAGAGGAGACCAAGGCGCAGCGTGGTTAGCGAACATAACTCTTTAATTAAAGAGAGAACACTGAACATACAGTGCCTTGCGAAAGTATTCGGCCCCCTTAAACTTTGCGACCTTTTGCCACATTTCAGGCTTCAAACATAAAGATATAAAACTGTATTTTTTTGTGAAGAATCAACAACAAGTGGGACACAATCATGAAGTGGAACGACATTTATTGGATATTTCAAACTTTTTTAACAAATCAAAAACTGAAAAATTGGGCGTGCAAAATGATTCAGCCCCTTTACTTTCAGTGCAGCAAACTCTCTCCAGAAGTTCAGTGAGGATCTCTGAATGATCCAATGTTGACCTAAATGACTAATGATGATAAATACAATCCACCTGTGTGTAATCAAGTCTCCGTATAAATGCACCTGCACTGTGATAGTCTCAGAGGTCCGTTAAAAGCGCAGGTAGCATCATGAAGAACAAGGAACACACCAGGCAGGTCCGAGATACTGTTGTGAAGAAGTTTAAAGCCGGATTTGGATACAAAAATATTTCCCAAGCTTTAAACATCCCAAGGAGCACTGTGCAAGCGATAATATTGAAATGGAAGGAGTATCAGACCACTGCAAATCTACCAAGACCTGGCCGTCCCTCTAAACTTTCAGCTCATACAAGGAGAAGACTGATCAGAGATGCAGCCAAGAGGCCCATGATCACTCTGGATGAACTGCAGAGATCTACAGCTGAGGTGGGAGACTTTGTCCATAGGACAACAATCAGTCGTATATTGCACAAATCTGGCCTTTATGGAAGAGTGGCAAGAAGAAAGCCATTTCTTAAAGATATCCATAAAAAGTGTCGTTTAAAGTTTGCCACAAGCCACCTGGGAGACACACCAAACATGTGGAAGAAGGTGCTCTGGTCAGATGAAACCAAAATTGAACTTTTTGGCAACAATGCAAGACGTTATGTTTGGCGTAAAAGCAACACAGCTCATCACCCTGAACACACCATCCCCACTGTCAAACATGGTGGTGGCAGCATCATGGTTTGGGCCTGCTTTTCTTCAGCAGGGACAGGGAAGATGGTTAAAATTGATGGGAAGATGGATGGAGCCAAATACAGGACCATTCTGGAAGAAAACCTGATGGAGTCTGCAAAAGACCTGAGACTGGGACGGAGATTTGTCTTCCAACAAAACAATGATCCAAAACATAAAGCAAAATCTACAATGGAATGGTTCAAAAATAAACATATCCAGGTGTTAGAATGGCCAAGTCAAAGTCCAGACCTGAATCCAATCGAGAATCTGTGGAAAGAACTGAAAACTGCTGTTCACAAATGCTCTCCATCCAACCTCACTGAGCTCGAGCTGTTTTGCAAGGAGGAATGGGAAAAAATTTCAGTCTCTCGATGTGCAAAACTGATAGAGACATACCCCAAGCGACTTACAGCTGTAATCGCAGCAAAAGGTGGCGCTACAAAGTATTAACTTAAGGGGGCTGAATAATTTTGCACGCCCAATTTTTCAGTTTTTGATTTGTTAAAAAAGTTTGAAATATCCAAAAAATGTCGTTCCACTTCATGATTGTGTCCCACTTGTTGTTGATTCTTCACAAAAAAATACAGTTTTATATCTTTATGTTTGAAGCCTGAAATGTGGCAAAAGGTCGCAAAGTTCAAGGGGGCCGAATACTTTCGCAAGGCACTGTAACTAAACAAAACAAACCGTGAAGCAATATCGCTAGTGCAGAACAGGCAACTAAACATAGAATAACTAACCCACAAACTATCCAAGGAATATGGCTACCTAAATATGGTCCCCAATCAGAGACAACGATAAACAGCTGCCTCTGATTGATAACCAATCTAGGCAACCATAGACCTAGACTAGAAAAACCCATAAACATACAAAAACACATAGACATTACAAAAACTACACAAACCACCCTTGTCACACCCTGACCTAACCAAATAATAAAGAAAACAAAAGATAATACACATTTTTCTAGCACCTACAGATTGAAACTTATGGAGTCTTAACGGAAGCCTGGGTATGGCCAAAATATCATAAACATGCTAATTTTGATTATACTCAATTATGCTTTTAGATAGATTACAAATGTAAAATATATGTTAATAAACCTTCCTCCAAAAGGACCATTCTAAATCAAAGCAAATCACATTTTATTGGTCACATACACATATTTAGCAGATGTTATTGCTGGTGTAGCGAAATGCTTGTGTTCCTAGCTCCAATAGTGCAGAACTATCTAACAATTCACAACAGTACACACAAAAAAGTAAAATTATGTAAAATAATGTAAAATAATGAAATTAACAAATATAGAAATATTAGGATGAGCAATGTCAGAATGACATTAACTAAAATACAGTTGAATACAGTATACACAGTACATTCTTAAAGTATTTCGACCCCTTGACATATTCCACATTTTGTTACGTTACAGCCTTATTCTGAAATGGATTCAATTGTCCCCCCCATATCCATATACACACAATACCCCATAATGACAAAGCAAAAACACGTTTTTTAGAAATGTAAAAAAAATCGAAATAATAATAATAATAATAATAAAATGTAACATTTACATAAGTATTCAGACCTTTAACTCAGTATTTTGTTGAAGCACCTTTGACAGTGATTACAGCCTTGAGTCTTCTTGGGTATGATGCTACAAGCTTGGCACACCTGTATTTGGGGAGTTTCTCAGTTTGGATGGGGAGTGCTGCTGCACAGCTATTTTCAGGTCTCTCCAGAGATGTTCGATCGGGTTGTGACGCTTGGCATTCAGGCTAAAGAGTTCAATCTTGGTTTCATTAGACCAGAGAATCTTGTTTCTCATGGTCTGAGAGCCCTTTAGGTGCCTTTTGGCAAACTCCAAGCGGGCTGTCATGTGTCTTTTACTGAGGAGTGGCTTCTGCCTGGCCACTCCACCGTAAAGGCCTGATTGGTGGAGTGCTGCAGAGATGGTTGTCCTTCTGGAAGGTTCTCCCATCTCCACAGAGGAATTCTGGAGCTCTGTCAGATTGACCATCAGGTTCTTGATCACTTCCCTGACCAAGGCCTTTCGCCCCCAATTGCTTAGTTTGGCCAGGCGGCCAGCTCTAGAAAGTATCTTGGTGGTTCCGAACTTCTTCCATTTTAGAATGATGGAGGCCACTGTGTTCTTGGGAACATTCAATGCTGCAGACATTTTTTGGTACCCTCCCCCAGATCTGTGCCTCAACACAATCCTGTCTCAGAGGTCTATGGACAATTCCTTCAACCGCATGGCTTGGTTTTTGCTCTGACATATACTGTTAACTGTGGGAACTTACACAGACAGGTGTGTGCCTTTCCAAACCCAAATCATGTCCAATCAATTTAATTGACCACAGGTGGACTCCAATCAAGTTGTAGAAACATCTCAAGGATGATCAATAGAAACAGGACGCATCAGAGCTCAATTTAATTTAGAGTCTCATAGCAAAGGGTCTGAATACTAACGTAAATAAGGTATTCCATTTTAATTTTTAAAACCTGTTTCCACTTCGTCATTATGGGCTATTGTATGTAGAGTGATGAGGATTTTTTATTGATTTAATCCATTTCAGAATAAGGCTGTAAAGTAAAAAAAAGGGGGTCTGAAAAAAAAGGGGTCTGAATACTATCCGAATGCACTGTACATATGTAATGAATAAAGCAGTATGTAAACATTATTAAAGTGACTAGTGATTCCATGTCTATGTATATAGGGCAGCATCCTCTAAGGTGCAGGGTTGAGTAACCAGGTGGTAGCCGGCTAGTGATGGCTATTTAACAGTCTGATGGCCTTGAGATATAATCTGTTTTACAGTCTCTCGGTCCCAGCTTTGATGCACCTGTACTGACCTCACCTTCTGGATGCTAGCGGGGTGAACAGGCCGTGGCTTGGGTGGTGATCTTGATGATCTTTTTGGCCTTCCTGTGACATCGGGTGCTGCAGGTGTCCTGGAGGGCAGGCAGTGTGCCCCCGGTAATGCGTTGGGCAGACAGCACCACCCTCTGGAGAGCCCTGAGGTGGGCAGTGCAGTTGTTGTACCAGGCGGTGATACAGCCCGACAAGATGCTCTCAATTGTACATCTGTAAAAGTTTGTGAGGGTCTTAGGGTGCAAGCTACATTTCTTCAGCCTCCTGAGGTTGAAGAGGCAATGTTGCGCTTTCTTCACCACACTGTCTGTGTGGGTGGACCATTTCAGATTGTCAGTGATGTGTACATCGAGGAACTTGAAGCCTTTCACATTCGCCACTGCGGTCCCGTCGATGTGGGTAGGGGTGTGCTACATCTGCTGTTTCCTGAAGTCCATGACCAGCTACTTCAATTTGTTGATGTTAAGGGAGAGGTTGTTTTCCTGGCACTACTCCATCAGGGCCCTGTCTTGTCGTTGTTGGTAATCAGGCCTACTACTGTTGTGGCGTCTGTGAACTTTATGATTGAGTTGGAGGCGTGTGTGGCCACGCAGTCGTGGGTGAAAAGGGAGTACAGGAGGGAGGGAGGTGTTGTTTGTTACAGGGCCTCAAGCTTAATGATGAGCATGGAGGGTACCTGATGGAGGGTACCTGCCTCAATCAGCTGCCTCTGATTGGGAACCATACCAGGCCAACATAGAAATACAAAAACTAGACTACACATAGAAATAATAAACTAGAAGACCCCCCAGTCACGTCCTGACCTACTCCACCATAGAAAATAAAGGCTTTCTATGGTCAGGACATGACAGGCAGTATCCAAATTAAAGTGGGTCTAGGGTGTCAGGTAAGATAGCGGTGACATGATCCTAGCCTCTCAAAGCACTTCATGATGACAGAAGTGAGTGCTACAGGCGATAGTAATTTGGATCAATTACCTTTGCTTTCTTGGGTACAGGAACAATGGTTGACATCTTGAAGTAAGTGGGGACAGCAGACTGGGACAGAGAGAGATTGAATATGTCCGTATACACGCCAGGCAGCTGGTCTGCGCATGCTCTGGGGACGCTGCTTGGGATGCAGAGGTTAACACGCTTAAATGTCTTACTCACGTTGGCCACGGAGAATGAGAGCCCACAGTCCTTGAGAGCAGGCCATGTTGGTGGCACTGTGTTATCCTCAAAGCGGGCAAAGAAGGTGTTTAGCTTGTCCAGGAGCAAGATGTCAGTGTTTGTGACATGGCTGGGTTTCCCTTTGTAATCTGGAATTGTCTATAGACCCTGCCACATATGTCTTGTGTCTGAGCCGTTAAATTGCAATTCCACTTTGTCTCTGTACTGACATTTTGCCTGTTTGATTGCCTTGCGAAGGGAATAATTACACTGTTTGTGTTCAACCACATTCCCTGTCACCTTGCCATGGTTAAATGCAGTGGTTTGCGCTTTCAGTTTTGTGCAAATGCTGCCATCTATCCACGGTTCCTAGTTTGGGTAGGCTTTAATAGTCACAGTGGGAACAACATCCCCTAGACACTTCCTGATGAACTCAGTCATCATGTCCTTTTATCTGTAAGTGTTATTCTCAGAGGCAACCCGGAACATATTCTAGTCCGTGTGATCAAAACAATCTTGACGCATGGATTCTGATTCATCAGACCACCATTGAATAGACCTTAGCACGGGTAGTTCCTGTTTGAGTTTCTGCCAAAAGAAAGGGAGGAGCAAAATGGAGTCGTGATCTGATTTGCTGAAGGGAGGGCGGGGGAGGGCCTTGTAGGCATCCCGGAAGGGGCAGTAACGGTGGTCGAGCATTTTAGCAGAGAGATTACTGCAGTCAATGTGTTGCTAGAACCTCGGTTGTGTTTCCCTCGCGGGTTGCTGGAAACCAGGTGCGGAGGATAAGGCTGGAGCGAGAGGGGTGGAGGCAGGGGAAGCAGGTTGGAGCGAGAGGGGCTGAGACAGGGGAAGCAGGTTGGAGCGAGAGGGGTTGAGACAGGGTAAGCAGGTCTGGAGGGGAATCCAAGGGAACAGTAGAGTGGGGAAGAGTAGCAGGATGGCGAGACATGGGACTGCAGACAAGGACCAGAGTCAGAGCAGGCAAAACTGTAGCAGAGAGGAAAACAGCGTCAGGCAAGGGATAACAGGAACAAACAGATAACAGGATCTGGATAGTAACAAACGGCTAGAAATGTAGACTGACTAAGCCGTGACTGAGATCTGGCTGCGTGGAAGTGACAGGGTTGAGTATTTGTAGAGGTCTTGATTGTCCTGTGTCTTGTGACGCTACGGTCACAAGACGCAGGCCTCCTAATTGTCTCTAGAATTTCTAAGCAAACAGCTGGAGGCAGGGCTTTCTCCTATAGAGCTCCATTTTTATGGAACGGTCTGCCTACCCATGTCAGAGACGCAAACTCGGTCTCAACCTTTAAGTCTTTACTGAAGACTCATCTCTTCAGTGGGTCATATGATTGAGTGTAGTCTGTCCCAGGAGTGGGAAGGTGAACGGAAAGGCTCTGGAGCAACGAACCGCCCTTGCTGTCTCTGCCTGTCCGGTTCCCCTCTTTCCACTGGGATTCTCTGCCTCTAACCCTATTACAGGGGCTGAGTCACTGACTTACTGGGGCTCTCTCATGCCGTCCCTGGAGGGGGTGCGTCACCTGAGTGGGTTGATTCACTGATGTGGTCATCCTGTCTGGGTTGACCACCCCACATAGCCTGGTTCCTAGCCACCGTGCTTCTACACCTGCATTGCTTGCTGTTTGGGGTTTTAGGCTGGGTTTCTGTACAGCACTTTGAGATATCAGCTGATGTACGAAGGGCTATATAAATAAATTAGATTTGATTTGATTATGGAACAGGTTGCAGCTTGTGGGGATCTGCTCTGACTCCAGCACACCTGTCTCTGCCCACACAATTACACAAACACAGAGAGAGAGGGAGAGGGAGAGAGTACTGGGGGAGTGGCTGAAGGTCAAAAAGACACCGGATGAGGAGTAGAGGGCATTGCAGGATGTGACGGCTACAATAAATGCGGACTCAAGATATGTGGTTTCCAGTTTGCACAAAGTCCAGCGTAGTAACTTGAGGGCCATTGTGGTATCGGCTTGAGGGGGAATATACACGGATGTGACTGTAACCGAAGATCATTATTTTGCGAGGTAATGTGGTTGGCATTTGATTGTGAGGTATTCCAGATTGGAAGAACAAAAGGACTTGAATTACTGCACTTTATCACAATCACAACATGAGTAGTTAATCATGAAACATACAACACCACCTTTCTTCTTCCCGGAGAGTTCTTTATTCCTGTCTGCACGATGTACTGAGGACCCAGCTGACTGTATGGACGGGGACAGTTTCTCTGGCGAAAGCCATGATTCCGTGAAACAGAGTATGTTACGGTCCCTGATGTCTCTCTGGAAGGAGATCCTCTCCCTACTTTATTGTCCAGAGACCGAACCTTAGCGAGTAATATACTTGGAAGTGGTGGATGGTGTGTACGCTTCCTGATTCGGACTAGAAGTCTACTCCGAATATATCTTCTCCGCCGGTGGCATCTTGGAGCAGCCAAAGGATGATCCAATTCAGGAAAGTCGCATTTCAAAGGATCCAATTCAGGAAAGTCGCATTACTGGTCGCAATGCTTGTGAATCTGATATCCAAAAGTTATTTCCGGCTGTATGTAATAACACAAAAAGCGTTCTGGGTTAATAAGGTAAGAAATAACACACAGAAAACAAAATACAGCAAAGTTCCTTAGGGCTGAGATCCCGCTAAAGGGATTGATATGACAACAGCCAAGGAAAGTGCAGGGTGCCAAAGTCAAACAACAGAAATCTCATAATTAAAATTCCTCAAACATACAAGTATTCCACACCATTTTAAAGATACACTTAATCCCACCACAGAGTCCGATTTCAAAAAGGCTTTACAGCGAAACCACCACAAACGATTATGTTAGGTCAGAGCCAAGTCACAGAAAAACACAGCCATTTTTTCCAGCCAAAGAGAGGAGTCACAAAAATCTGAAATAGAGATAGAATTAATCACTAACCTTTGATGCTCTTCATCCGATGACACTCATAGGACTTCATGTTACACAATACATGTATGTTTTGTTCGATAACGTTCATATTTATATACAAAAATCTCAGTATACATTGACGCGTTATGTTCAGTAGTTCCAAAACATCCAGTGATTTTGCAGAGAGCCACATCAATTTACAGAAATACTCATAATAAATGTTAATGAAAATACAAGTGTTATACATGGAACTTTAGATACACTTCTCCTTAACTTCTTGGTGACAGGGGGGCAGTACTGAGTAGTTTGGATGAATAAGGTGCCCAGAGTAAACTGCCTGCTACTCTGTCCCAGATGCTATTATATGCATATTATTAGTAGTATTGGATAAGAAACACTCTGAAGTTTCTAAAACTGTTTGAATGATGTCTGTGAGTATAACAAAACTCGTATGGCAGGCGAAAACCTGAGACAAATCCAACCAGGAAGTGGGAAATCTGAGGTTTGTAGTTTCATATAAAAGAGATTGCACTTCCCAAGGATTCCAGCAGATGTCAACAGTATTTAGAAAGTTGTTTGAGGCTTCTATTGTGGAAGGGTGTCAAATAAGAGTTGTTTCAACAAGTGGACTAGGCTGAGGCCAATCAGTTGTTTATTGCGCGGTCACTCGGGCGCGCCGTTCCTTGTTTTTCCTCTGTAATGAATACGCTATTGTCCGGTTGGAATATTATTAAAGATTTATTATAAAAAGACCCTACGGATTGATTGGTAACATCGTTTGACATGTTTCTACAAACTGTAATGAAACTCTTTTGTTTTCTCGTCTGGATTTTGCGCTCACGCATTGTGCCTTTGGAATAGTGAACTAAACACGCAAACAAAACGGAGGTATTTGGACATAAATATGGACGTAATCGAACAAAACAAAAATTTCTTGTGGAAGTGGGAGTCCTGGGAGTGCATTCCGACGAAGAACGGCAAAGGTAAGTGAATGCTAATTATGACTTTTGTTGACTACACAATTTGGCGGGTATGGCTTGCTTTTGTGGCTGAACCTGTTCTCAGATTATTGAATATAAGTGCTTTTGCCGTAAAGCTTTTTTGAAATCTGACACAGCGGTTGCATTAACTTCTTGACCATACTTGAGACGCAGACGTCTCAAGTATGCCCCTGGAAATGCAAATGCGCTACGCTAAATGCTAAATGTACTCGTTACAACTCAATCTTTGATCAAAATTCACAAGCAGGGTATTGAATTAAAGCTACACTCGTTGTGAACCTAGCCAGCAAGTCAGATTTTTAAAATTCTTTTCGGCGAAAGCATCAGAAGCTATTATCTGATAGCATGCACCCCCCAAAATGCCAGCACGACACGTAAACAACAGATTTTGCGGTAGCCGGCGCTACCCAAAACGCAGAAATAAAATATAAAACATTCATTACCTTTGACGAGCTTCTTTCTTGGCACTCCTATATGCCCCATAAACATCACTATTGGGTCTTTTTTTCGTTTAAATCGGTCCATATATACCCAAAATAGCTTTGTATGGAAGCTGTGTCATTCAGAAAAAATCATCGTTTTTAAACGCTGCGTAATTTTTTAAAATTAAAAAAGTTGACGATAAACTTTCACAAAACACTTCGAAATCCTTTTGTAATCCAACTTTAGGTATTAGTAAACGTTTATAATCTATCAAAATGATTACAGGGCGATGTCTTTTCAATAGGTCTTCACTTGCAAAACAATGGCTTCTAATATCTTCTTCAACTACATCCGGGTGAAGACTGGGAAAATGGAGGTCAGATAGATGGATTTTCCAACAATTAATTCAATTGAAAATGAGGACAATGGCGCCATCGTGCGGAATTTGTATGAATTTCAGGCAGATCGATATTAAATTCTGTTCTCTTTTAACAACTGGTGGAAGTGACTTATGGAAATTATTTTTAGCTTTCAGAGAGCAGTTTTTCTTGCGTTTTTCAATGAAACACATGATCTGTTATAGTCACAGCCGTGATTTAACCAGTTTTATAAACTTCAGAGTGTTTTCTATCCACACATACTAATCATATGCATATACTATATTCCTGGCATGAGTAGCAGGACGCTGAAAAGTTGCGCGATTTTTAACAGAATTTTCGAAAAAGGAGGGGGTAGAAGTAAGATTAAGAACACGTTGCATTAACCTGTTAGAGCTCTAGGGGCGCTATTTCATTTTTGGATAAAAAACGTTCCCGTTTTAAGCGCGATATTTTGTCACGAAAAGATGCTCGACTATGCATATTCTTGACAGTTTTGGAAAGAAAACACTCTGAAGTTTCAGAATCTGCAAGATTCTTGATTTTGTCTGTAAGTGCCCCAGAACTCATTCTACAGGCGAAACCAAGATGATGCATCACCCAGGAATTAGCAGAATTTCTGAAGCTCTGTTTTCCATTCTCTCCTTATATGGCTGTGATTGCGCAACGAATGAGCCTACACTTTCTGTCGTTCGCCCAAGGTCTTAGCAGCATTGTGACGTATTTGTAGGCATATCATTGGAAGATTGACCATAAGAGACTACATTTTCCAAGTGTCCGCCTGGTGTCCTGCGTCGAATTCGGTGCGCAATTGCCAGCTGCTTCTACTTTACCATTTGATTCAGGGGAGAAAGCATGTGTCCAAGAACGATGTATCAATGAAGAGATATGTGAAAAACACCTTGATGATTGATTCTAAACAACGTTTGCCATGTTTTCAGTCGATATTATGGAGTTAATTTGGAAAAAAGTTCGCGTTTTGAGGACTGAATTTTCGGATTTTTTTTGGTAGCCAAATGTGATGTATAAAACGGAGCTATTTCTAATACACAAGGAATCTTTTTGGAAAAACTGAGCATCTGCTATCTAACTGAGAGTATCCTCATTGAAAACATCAGAAGTTCTTCAAAGGTAAATGATTTTATTTGAAGGCTTTTATGTTTTTGTTAATGTTGCGTGCTGGATGCTGACGCTAATGCTAATGCTAAATGCTAACGCGAAATGCTAACGCTAGCTAGCTACTTTTACACAAATGATTGTTTTCCTATGGTTGAGAAGCATATTTTGAAAATCTGAGATGACAGTGTTGTTTACAAAAGGCTAAGCTTGAGAGATGGCATATTTATTTCATTTCATTTGCGATTTTCATAAATAGTTAACGTTGTGTTATGCTAATGAGCTTGCTGATAGATTTACACAATCCTGGATACAGGGGTTTTTTCATAGCTAAACGTGATGCAGAAAACGGAGCGATTTGTCCTAAACAAATAATCTTTCAGGAAAAACTGAACATTTGCTATCTGAGAGTCTCCTCATTGAAAACATCTGAAGTTCTTCAAAGGTAAATGATTTTATTTGAATGCTTTTCTGTTTTTTTGTGTAAATGTTGCCAGCTGAATGCTAATGCTAAATGCTACGTTAGCCATCAATACTGTTACACAAATGCTTGTTTTGCAATGGTTGAGAAGCATATTTTGAAAATCTGAGATGACAGTGTTGTTAACAAAGGCTAAGCTTGAGAGCTAGCATATTTATTTCATTTCATTTGCGATTTTCATGAATAGTTAACGTTGCGTTATGGTAATGAGCTTGAGTCTGTATTCACGATCCCGGATCCAGGATGGGGAGATCAGAAAGGTTAAGAACACAGTTCTGTTACAGTCCGTAAAAACATGTCAAACGATGTATAGAATCAATCTTTAGGATGTTTTTAACATAAATCTTCAATAATGTTCTAACCGGAGAATTCCTTTGTCTGTAGAAACGCAATGGAACAGAGCTCGCTCTTACGTGAACGAGCGTCACGAGCTCATGGCACTCTGCCAGAGCCCTGTCTCATTCCCCTCTCATTCACCTCCACTTCACAGTAGAAGCATCAAACAAGGTTCTAAAGACGGTTGACATCTAGTGGAAGCCTTAGGAAGTGCAACGTGACAAATATCTCACTGTATCTTCAATAGGGAATGAGTTGAAAAATGACCAACCTCAGATTTCCCACTTCCTGGGTGGATTTTTTTCTCCGTTTTTTGCCTGCCATATGAGTTCTGTTATACTCACAGACATCATTCAAACAGTTTTAGAAACTTCTATCCAAATATACTAATAATATGCATATCTTAGCTTTTGGGACTGAGTAGCAGGCAGTTTACTCTGGGCACCTCTGGGCACCATGCTACTCAATACTGCCCCCAGCCATAAGAAGTTGAGAGCTAGAAGCAGAGCTCCCATGTCTGTCGGCGCCAACTTCTATTTCTTAAATTTTGTGAAAATCATTGTCTTTTTCCTCCTGGTTTCGTGAGGAATCACTCATGTGCCATGCATGCCCTTTGTGCCAGGCCTACTGTGCCTGGAGCTCTTGGAGAGATTCAGAGCCAAGAGCGCAGTGTGTGTTTGTCTCTGAGTGTGGGTGTGTTCGTGTGTGTGTCTGTTTGTGTGTGTGTGCGCACGTGCGCTTGTGTGGGCATGCTTAGCAGGACCCACTGTCGAGACCCTTCTGGGTATCCTGGCCAAGTTCAAATCAAATCAAATCAAATCAAATTTATTTATATAGCCCTTCGTACATCAGCTGATATCTCAAAGTGCTGTACAGAAACCCAGCCTAAAACCCCAAACAGCAAGCAATGCAGGTGTAGAAGCACGGTGGCTAGGAAAAACTCCCTAGAAAGGCCAAAACCTAGGAAGAAACCTAGAGAGGAACCAGGCTATGTGGGGTGGCCAGTCCTCTTCTGGCTGTGCCGGGTGGAGATTATAACAAAACATGGTCAAGATGTTCAAATGTTCATAAATGACCAGCATGGTCGAATAATAATAAGGCAGAATAGTTGAAACTGGAGCAGCAGCACAGTCAGGTGGACTGGGGACAGCAAGGAGTCATCATGTCAGGTATTCCTGGGGCATGGTCCTATGGCTCAGGTCCTCCGAGAGAGAGAAAGAAAGAGAGAATTAGAGAGAGCATATGTGGGATGGCCAGTTCTCTTCTGGCTGTGCCGGGTGGAGATTATAACAGAACATGGCCAAGATGTTCAAATGTTCATAAATGACCAGCATGGTCGAATAATAATAAGGCAGAACAGTTGAAACTGGAGCAGCAGCACAGCCAGGTGGACTGGGGACAGCAAGGAGTCATCATGTCAGGTAGTCCTGGGGCATGGTCCTAGGGCTCAGGTCCTCCGAGAGAGAGAAAGAGAGAAGGAGAGAATTAGAGAATGCACACTTAGATTCACACAGGACACCGAATAGGACAGGAGAAGTACTCCAGATATAACAAACTGACCCTAGCCCCCCGACACATAAACTACTGCAGCATAAATACTGGAGGCTGAGACAGGAGGGGTCAGGAGACACTGTGGCCCCATCCGAGGACACCCCCGGACAGGGCCAAACAGGAAGGATATAACCCCACCCACTTTGCCAAAGCACAGCCCCCACAACACTAGAGGGATATCTTCAACCACCAACTTACCATCCTGAGACAAGGCTGAGTATAGCCCACAAAGACCTCCGCCACGGCACAACCCAAGGGGGGGGGGGGGCGCCAACCCAGACAGGATGACCACATCAGTGACTCAACCCACTCAGGTGACGCACCCCCTCCAGGGACGGCATGAGAGAGCCCCAGTAAAGCCAGTGACTCAGCCCCTGTAATAGGGTTAGAGGCAGAGAATCCCAGTGGAAAGAGGGGAACCGGCCAGGCAGAGACAGCAAGGGCGGTTCGTTGCTCCAGAGCCTTTCCGTTCACCCTCCCACTCCTGGGCCAGACTACACTCAATCATATGACCCACTGAAGAGATGAGTCTTCAGTAGAGACTTAAAGGTTGAGACCGAGTTTGCGTCTCTGACATGGGTAGGCAGACCGTTCCATAAAAATTGAGCTCTATAGGAGAAAGCCCTGCCTCCAGCTGTTTGCTTAAAAATTCTAGGGACAATTAGGAGGCCTGCGTCTTGTGACCGTAGCGTACGTGTAGGTATGTACGGCAGGACCAAATCAGAGAGATAGGTAGGAGCAAGCCCATGTAATGCTTTGTAGGTTAGCAGTAAAACCTTGAAATCAGCCCTTGCTTTGACAGGAAGCCAGTGTAGAGAGGCTAGCACTGGAGTAATATGATCAAATTTTTTGGTTCTAGTCAGGATTCTAGCAGCCGTATTTAGCACTAACTGAAGTTTATTTAGTGCTTTATCCGGGTAGCCGGAAAGTAGAGCATTGCAGTAGTCTAACCTGGAAGTGACAAAAGCATGGATTAATTTTTCTGCATCATTTTTGGACAGAAAGTTTCTGATTTTTGCAATGTTACGTAGATGGAAAAAAGCTGTCCTTGAAATGGTCTTGATATGTTCTTCAAAAGAGAGATCAGGGTCCAGAGTAACGCCGAGGTCCTTCACAGTTTTATTTGAGACGACTGTACAACCATTAAGATTAATTGTCAGATTCAACAGAAGATCTCTTTGTTTCTTGGGACCTAGAACAAGCATCTCTGTTTTGTCCGAGTTTAAAAGTAGAAAGTTTGCAGCCATCCACTTCCTTATGTCTGAAACACATTCTTCTAGCAAGGGCAATTTTGGGGATTCACCATGTTTAATTGAAATGTACAGCTGTGTGTCATCCGCATAGCAGTGAAAGTTAACATTATGTTTTCGAATGACATCCCCAAGAGGTAAAATATATAGTGAAAACAATAGTGGTCCTAAAACGGAACCTTGAGGAACACCGAAATTTACAGTTGATTTGTCAGAGGACAAACCATTCACAGAGACAAACTGATATCTTTCCGACAGATAAGATCTAAACCAGGCCAGAACTTGTCCGTGTAGACCAATTTGGGTTTCCAATCTCTCCAAAAGAATGTGGTGATCGATGGTATCAAAAGCAGCACTAAGGTCTAGGAGCACGAGGACAGATGCAGAGCCTCGGTCCGATGCCATTAAAATGTCATTTACCACCTTCACAAGTGCCGTCTCAGTGCTATGATGGGGTCTAAAACCAGACTGAAGCATTTCGTATACATTGTTTGTCTTCAGGAAGGCAGTGAGTTGTTGCGCAACAGCCTTTTCTAAAATTTAATTTAATTTAAATGGCAACCTGCCATTATTGTCAGTACATTTCCCAAGCTGGGTGTTGCCTGGGGGTGTCTTGCTGCTGATATATAACATATGCAGCATGAATACAGAAAATAACTGTCTGCTAATTAATGTATTGTGCCTCATGTCGTAATTCTGGGGTCATTTTTCTCATGTTATTTTGCTTGCTACCACTTATTAGTGCATTATAAACATGCATCAAATTTGCGTCAACTCTCAAACACTTTTAAATGTCGAAAACTCCAACTTAATTATGTCATGATTACTGAAATCCCAACAAAAAGTGGTCTCGTTGGCATATTCAATATTTTTTTTTTAAACCTTTCTGGACTTCTCACATTTAATCATTCAGTACTGAAGTTTCCATTTGCGGAGAATGTGCCCACTTTCCACACAGCCGAATAACTGAATAAGTCAACAACAACAAGGGCGGATAATTTGTTACCACCCCGGGGCCATTCCTCAAAATGCCATGTCCTGATGAAATCAAGATGATTAGGATTGGGGGAGAAACTCAGAGAGCAAGATGCATAGTGACATCGTATACCGACACACTTCGTCTGATGGAGCTGGTGATGAAATAGTAAAGGTCGAACATGAAGATCATCCTTTATTACTACGAGCCTCTGCTTTCATTAATGAGTCAAAAGAGCAACTCAAAGATTTCTAACCATAGAAATATAATTACTAGAGCTGGAATCCCCATTAAAGTGTCATTTTCCCAATTCTAGTCATTCTATTTCTATGGTTGGAGATCTTTGAGTTGCTCTTTTGACTCATTAATAAAAGCAAAGGCTCTTAGTAATAAATTGTGATTTCTATTGTATATATCAAACCAATCCCTCTCTCCTAGTAGTTGTTCACTATAATTGGACTAGAGGGGCCATATTGGCCAGTGTACGCATGATTAAGGCCTACTTGAGAATGAGAGGAAAAGTCATTTAGATGTCTCTGCTTTTCTATCTCTCTCCATCTCCCTCTCTCTCTCCGTATGCCTGCTGCAAAAAAAGGAGCTTTTAGTCTCAGGTTTAAAGGGAACCTGTAATCTTTAGGGAAAGACAAGATGGCACCGACATACATGGTCACCCTGTTTCTACCTCCTAGCCATTTTTTTGTGTGTGTTATTTCTTACATTATTACCTACAGCCATAAATAACTTTTGGATAATAGATCAGCAGTCACTTACCAGCATTTCGACCAGAAATGAGACTTTCCTGAGTTGGATCACTTATTTGAACTCTACGAGGCAATTCCATTCATCCTGGGAGCTGCTCCATGATGCTGTCGCCAGAGAAGAGGAATAAGAAATGGGCTCCTTGTTAGACTCAGGAGGTGTGCATACCATCCACCGCTTCCGAGTATATTACTCACTAACGTTCAGTCCCTGACCTGTGAAGTAGACAAGCTCAGGGAGAGGATCATCTTCCAGAGAGACTTCAGAGATTGTAACATA
Organism: Oncorhynchus clarkii lewisi; assembly: GCF_045791955.1. Classification (NCBI taxonomy): domain Eukaryota; kingdom Metazoa; phylum Chordata; class Actinopteri; order Salmoniformes; family Salmonidae; genus Oncorhynchus; species Oncorhynchus clarkii. Next base: position 16,848,504 of record NC_092174.1, on the reverse strand, counting down.
CTCTGTTTACAGAATCATGGCTCTCTCTGGATATACAGTCCCCATACATTCAGCCAGCAGGGTTCTCCGCCCATCGCACGGACATGAAGAAATAGTAATGATGCATACACTGTGTCGGTGACTGAGTTCATCAGGAAGTGGATAGAAGATGTTGTCCCACTGTGACGATTACAACTTATCCAAACCAAAAATGGTGGATAGATGACAGTATTTGTGCAAAACTGAAAGCACACACCACCACATTTAACGCCATGTCTGTCGGCCCCATTTTCTATGGATTACATTTTGTGAAAATCCCCCAAATCTGTGTCTTTCCCCCCCCTGGTTTCGTGAGGAATCACTCATGTGCCATGCATGCCCTTTGTGCCAGGCCTACTGTGCCTGGAGCTCTTGGAGAGATTCAGAGCCAAGAGCGCAGTGTGTGTTTGTCTCTGAGTGTGGGTGTGTTCGTGTGTGTGTGTGTGTGTGCGCGTGCGCACGTGTGCGTGCGCTTGTGTGAGCATGTTTGGCAGGAACCACTGTAGAGACCCTTCTGGGTATCCTGGCCAAATTGATGTCCAACAGATCAGTGGGTTTATGTGCTGTATCAGAAACATGTTCCACTTTAAGCAATTACGTGTGTCTACTGTACGTGTGTGTGTGTGTGTGTATTTGTGTTTTACTTTGCCAGAGCCACATGCAATGACACAAATGCAATACAATACTAAAACAACAACACAAACAAAATATGGGAGCAATGTCATGAACATGGAGAAACAGCCAGGAGCAATACGCAACCTGCCATTATTGTCAGTACATTTCCCAAGCTGGGTGTTGCCTGGGGGTGTCTTGCTGCTGATATATAACACATGCAGCGTGAATACAGAAAATAACTGTCTGCTCATTAATGTCTTGTGCCTCGTATCGTAATTCTGGGGTCATTTCAAACATGCATCATATTTGTGTGAACTCTGAAACACTTTTAAATGTCAAACTAATTTTCTCATGATTACTGTATCCCAACAGAAAGTGAATTCTCGCTGACATATTCACCATTCTATGGATGACAGAGGAGCTAGTACAAAGCCTTGCAGCTAAAAAACCTTCCTGGACTCCTCACATTTAATCATTCAGTACTGAAGTTTCAATTTACGGAGAACTTGTCCATTTTCCACATAGTCGAATAACTGAATAAGTCAACAACAACAAGGGAGGAGAATCTGTTTCCACCAGGGACCATTCCTCAAAATGCCATGTCCTGCTGAAATCAAGATGATTAGGATTGGGGGAGAAACTCAGAGAGCTAGATGCATAGTGACATCGTATACCGACACACTTCGTCTGATGGAGCTGGTGATGAAATAGTAAAGGTCGAACATGAAGATCATCCTTTATTACTACGAGCCTCTGCTTTCATTAATGAGTCAAAAGAGCAACTCAAAGATCTCCAACCATAGAAATATAATTACTAGAACTGAAATCCCCATTAAAGGGGCCTTTTTCCCCATTCTAGTCATTTTATTTCTATGGTTGGAGATCTTTGAGTTGCTCTTTTGACCCATTAACAAAAGCAAAGGCTCTTAGTAATAAAGGGTGATTTCTATTGTATTTCTCAAACCAATCCCTCTCTCCTAGTTGTTGTTCACCATAGTGGGACAATTTATTATTTATTATATATTTAACAAATTCTTATTTTCAATGACGGCCTACACCGGCCAAACCCAGGCAATCCTGGGCCAATTTTGCGCCGCCCTATGGGACTCCCAATCACTGCCGGTTGTGATACAGACTAGAATTGAACCAGGGTGTTTGTAGTGACACCTGAGATGCAGTTCCTTAGACCTCTGAGCCATTCGGGAGCCCCACGAGGGGCCATATTGGCCATTGTATGGGCCATTGTATGCATGATTAAGGCCTACTAAAGAATGCTGCAAAAAAAGGAGCTTTTAGTCTCAGGTTTAAAGGGAACCTGTAATCTTTAGGGAAAGACAAGATGGCACCGACATACATGGTCACCCTGTTTCTACCTCCTAGCCATTTTTTTGTGTGTGTTATTTCTTACATTATTACCTACAGCCATAAATAACTTTTGGATAATAGATCAGCAGTCACTTACCAGCATTTCGACCAGAAATGAGACTTTCCTGAGTTGGATCACTTATTTGAACTCTACGAGGCAATTCCATTCATCCTGGGAGCTGCTCCATGATGCTGTCGCCAGAGAAGAGGAATAAGAAATGGGCTCCTTGTTAGACTCAGGAGGTGTGCATACCATCCACCGCTTCCGAGTATATTACTCACTAACGTTCAGTCCCTGACCTGTGAAGTAGACAAGCTCAGGGAGAGGATCATCTTCCAGAGAGACTTCAGAGATTGTAACATACTCTGTTTACAGAATCATGGCTCTCTCTGGATATACAGTCCCCATACATTCAGCCAGCAGGGTTCTCCGCCCATCGCACGGACATGAAGAAATAGTAATGATGCATACACTGTGTCGGTGACTGAGTTCATCAGGAAGTGGATAGAAGATGTTGTCCCACTGTGACGATTACAACTTATCCAAACCAAAAATGGTGGATAGATGACAGTATTTGTGCAAAACTGAAAGCACACACCACCACATCTGTCGGCCCCATTTTCTATGGATTACATTTTGTGAAAATCCCCCAAATCTGTGTCTTTCCCCCCCCTGGTTTCGTGAGGAATCACTCATGTGCCATGCATGCCCTTTGTGCCAGGCCTACTGTGCCTGGAGCTCTTGGAGAGATTCAGAGCCAAGAGCGCAGTGTGTGTTTGTCTCTGAGTGTGGGTGTGTTCGTGTGTGTGTGTGTGTGTGCGCGTGCGCACGTGTGCGTGCGCTTGTGTGAGCATGTTTGGCAGGAACCACTGTAGAGACCCTTCTGGGTATCCTGGCCAAATTGATGTCCAACAGATCAGTGGGTTTATGTGCTGTATCAGAAACATGTTCCACTTTAAGCAATTACGTGTGTCTACTGTACGTGTGTGTGTGTGTGTGTATTTGTGTTTTACTTTGCCAGAGCCACATGCAATGACACAAATGCAATACAATACTAAAACAACAACACAAACAAAATATGGGAGCAATGTCATGAACATGGAGAAACAGCCAGGAGCAATACGCAACCTGCCATTATTGTCAGTACATTTCCCAAGCTGGGTGTTGCCTGGGGGTGTCTTGCTGCTGATATATAACACATGCAGCGTGAATACAGAAAATAACTGTCTGCTCATTAATGTCTTGTGCCTCGTATCGTAATTCTGGGGTCATTTCAAACATGCATCATATTTGTGTGAACTCTGAAACACTTTTAAATGTCAAACTAATTTTCTCATGATTACTGTATCCCAACAGAAAGTGAATTCTCGCTGACATATTCACCATTCTATGGATGACAGAGGAGCTAGTACAAAGCCTTGCAGCTAAAAAACCTTCCTGGACTCCTCACATTTAATCATTCAGTACTGAAGTTTCAATTTACGGAGAACTTGTCCATTTTCCACATAGTCGAATAACTGAATAAGTCAACAACAACAAGGGAGGAGAATCTGTTTCCACCAGGGACCATTCCTCAAAATGCCATGTCCTGCTGAAATCAAGATGATTAGGATTGGGGGAGAAACTCAGAGAGCTAGATGCATAGTGACATCGTATACCGACACACTTCGTCTGATGGAGCTGGTGATGAAATAGTAAAGGTCGAACATGAAGATCATCCTTTATTACTACGAGCCTCTGCTTTCATTAATGAGTCAAAAGAGCAACTCAAAGATCTCCAACCATAGAAATATAATTACTAGAACTGAAATCCCCATTAAAGGGGCCTTTTTCCCCATTCTAGTCATTTTATTTCTATGGTTGGAGATCTTTGAGTTGCTCTTTTGACCCATTAACAAAAGCAAAGGCTCTTAGTAATAAAGGGTGATTTCTATTGTATTTCTCAAACCAATCCCTCTCTCCTAGTTGTTGTTCACCATAGTGGGACAATTTATTATTTATTATATATTTAACAAATTCTTATTTTCAATGACGGCCTACACCGGCCAAACCCAGGCAATCCTGGGCCAATTTTGCGCCGCCCTATGGGACTCCCAATCACTGCCGGTTGTGATACAGACTAGAATTGAACCAGGGTGTTTGTAGTGACACCTGAGATGCAGTTCCTTAGACCTCTGAGCCATTCGGGAGCCCCACGAGGGGCCATATTGGCCATTGTATGGGCCATTGTATGCATGATTAAGGCCTACTAAAGAATGAGAGGGAAAGTCATTTAGATGTCTCTGTTTTTCTCACTCTCCATCTCCCTCTCTCTCTCTCTGTATGTCTGCTGCACCAAAAAGGAGCTTTACCTCTCAGCTTTAAAGGGAAACTGTAACCTTTGGGAGCGACAAGATGGCACTGACAGACAACTCCTAGCCATTTTTTTGTATGTTATTTCTTGCATTATTACCTACAGCCATAAATTACTTTTGGATATTAGATCAGCAGTCACTCACCAGCATGTCGACCAGAAATTAGACTTTCCTGAGTTGGATCCTTTGTATGAACTCGCAGAGGCAATTAAATTCATCCTGGGGGCTGCTCCATGATGCTGTCGCCGGAGAAGAGGGATAAGAAGTGGGCTCCTAGTCAGATTCAGGAGGCGTGCATACCATCCAACACATCCGAGCATATGACTCGCTAACGTTCAGTCCCTGGACAATAAAGTAGACAAGCTCAGGGAGAGGATCATCTTCCAGAGACTGTAACATACTCTGTTTACAGAATCATGGCTCTCTCTGGATATACTGTCCCCGTACATTCAGCCAGCAGGGTTCTCCGCCCATCGCGCGGACAGGTATAAATAACTCTGCGGGAAAAGGAAAGGTGTATGATTCATAATGAACTACTCATGGTGTGATTGTGATAACATACAGGAATTCAAGTCCTTTTGTTCTCCCGATCTGGAATACCTCAACATCAAATGCCGACCACATCACCTCCTGAGAAAATGTTCTTCGATCATCATCACGACCGTGTATATGTCACGAATCCCGTTTCCTGAGTCTGTTTTTTGCCTATGTTCTGTCCTGGAGTGTTTTTTCCGGCGTCCTGGAACGCACCCTGTCTGGTTGCCGGGCAATGTAGCCAGTTGGGGTTTCTGATTACCCGCACCTGTATCCCATCAGCTATCTGCACACCTGGTCCTGATCATCATCTCTCCTCTTCATAAGCCCGGACCTGACATCCATTCCCTGCCGGATCGTTAGCCATGAACAGTATGTTGTGCCATAGTATCAGCCTCAAGTTGGATAGAATTTGTTTTGTTGTTTTTTACGTATTGCTTGCCTTAAACTTACCTCCGTTTGTTCTGTCTTCAGTTACTCACCCGGATCATTTACCCCATTCCCGCCTGGTCGTCGGAGGATTCCGTTTCCCCATTGGATCCACCTATTTACTCCCATCAACTCACCACCGCTACGCCACCTGGATATATCTACCCATTCACATTCACTTGTAAATAAATACTCACCTTCTTCCTACTCTCCTTGTCCTGGTCTGCTTCTGGGTTTGATTTTGAAGAAACGTGACAGAACGATCCGGCCAAGAATGAACCCAGCGGACCTGGATTCCGTTTGCCATGCCATTACCCAGCAGGGGAAGACATTGGGACAACACAAGACGGCGCTACAGGAGATAGCGGTTGCAATCCAGAACTTATCTGCTAGCTTGACACAAATCCAGGATCAGCTCAGTTTGCTGGCGATTCATTCACCACCTGTTTCACCCATCTCACCTGCCGTGTCTGATGCGGTTTCCTTCCGTGAACCCAAGGTACCGACGCCTGATAAATATGAAGGGGATTTGGGAAGATGCTGTTAGTTTCTTATGCAGTGTGGGTTAGTGTTTGATCTGCAGCCCCATTCTTATTCCACTGACAAGGCTAGGATAGCCTTTGTTATTGAACTGCTGTGTGGAAGAGCTCTGGAATGGGCTTCAGCCGTTTGGGAACGACAGGGGACCTGCATGGCTTCATACCAGGAATTCACGGGAGAGATGAGAAGGCTTTTTGACCATCCAGTCCGAGGTAAGGACGCAGCTAAACGTTTGTTCACTCTTCGCCAAGGAGCTCGCAGTGTGGCAGACTTTATGATCGAGTTCAGGACATTGTCTGTGGAGAGTGGTTCAAGGACGAGCTGATATCCTATCCAGAGCCTAGTGACCTAGACAGCTTGGTCACTTTATCTATTCGGGTAGATAATAGAGTCCGAGAGAGAAGGAGGGAGAAGCAGTGGGGTCCATCTAATCAATCTGAGACTTGGTTACCATTCGGGTCAGGAAGTGGACCAGAACGGGTTGATCGTTATTCCCCACACGGGATTAGTGGAGGGGTCTTGCCACCAGATCCTGAACCAATGCAAGTGGGGCGACACGGGCTAACTAAGGAGGAGCGCCAACGTAGACGTGAGACCAACAGCTGTCTCTACTGTGGTAGCTCAGGACATTACATCTCCGCTTGTCCACAGCGCTCGTTAAACTGCCCGGCTTGCTAGTTTTGGGAGGAATTTTAGCGAGCCAGATTCAACCTCTCAAGAATCCTGTCAGACCCCGTTTTCCTGCGACCCTTATGAATAAGGATCAGAGCTTAGAGATGAACGCTTTTATCGATTCAGGTGCCGATGGCAGCTTTATTGATGCCGACTTGGTGGAACAGCTGGGGCTTTCCAAGGAGCAATTGCCGGAAGCCATTGAAGCAACCACTCTGAACGGCAGTAGTCTGGCACGGATCACTATGAGGACTGAACCGGTTAAGATGTTGTCGTCTGGGAATCATTCAGAGTTCTGTCCTCGCCCCATGTTCCTCTGGTTCTTGGTTACCCCTGGCTGAAAGAACACAATCCCTTGTTTAATTGGGTGACGGGTAAGGTAACTAGTTGGAGCATTGATTGTCATGCTAACTGTCTTAGGACTGCCTGTTCTCCTGCCGTTTCCAGTCAGGTCAGTGACTCTGCTCCTCCTGATTTGTCCCTGGTTCCAGAAACATATCACGAGTTGGGTGAAGTATTCAGTAAACAGAAGGCTCAGTCCCTTCCTCCCCACCGACCTTATGACTGTGCGATTAATCTGTTTCCTGGAGCCGCCTTTCCCAAGGGACGGTTATACAGTATCTCTCGACCTGAACGTGAGGCCTTGGAGACCTACATCAAGGAGGCTCTAGCTGCAAGTCTCATTCGGCCCTCGTCATCACCTCTGGGAGCAGGATTTTTTTTTGTGAGCAAGAAGGATGGCTCTCTTCGACAGTGTATTGATTATCGGGGTTTGAATGATATTACGGTCAAGAACAAGTATCCCCTGCCCTTGATGAGCTCGGCTTTCGATTCTTTACAGGGTGCTACGTTTTTTACGAAGCTTGATTTACGTAATGCTTATCATTTGGTTCGGATCAAAGAGGGGGACGAGTGGTTGACTGGGTTCAATACTCCGATGGGACATTTCGAGTACCAGGTGATGCCGTTTGGACTGACCAACGCTCCTGCTGTGTTCCAAAGTATGGTGAATGACGTTCTGAGAGATATGATTGGTATTTTTGTGTTCGTTTACCTGGATGATATCCTCATCTTCTCGAAGGAGCTTTCTAGCCACGTTCAGCATGTCAAGCAGGTCCTGCAGCGGTTATTGGAAAACCGTCTGTTCGTGAAGGCTGAGAAGTGCGATTTTCAAGCCCACACGACGTCCTTCCTCGGGTACATCATCTCCAGGGTAGAGATCAAGATGGACCAAGAGAAGGTTCGGGCGGTTCGGGATTGGGTCCAGCCCGGTACGAGATTGCAGCTCCAGAGATTCCTGGGGTTTGCAAATTTTTATCGGAGGTTTATCCGTGATTACAGCCGGGTGGCCGCCCCTTTAACTGTCTTGACGTCTTGCACCAGAAAGTTCTGTTGGTCTCCTGAGGCAGACCGAGCATTTCTAGATTTGAAGAGCCAATTCACCAACGCCCCGATTCTCTCTCAACCTGACACTTCCCGTCAGTTCGTTGTGGAGGTGAATGCGTCTGATGTGGGGGTGGGCGCCATCCTGTCCCAGCGTAGCTCCACTGACGGTAAACTCCATCCCTGCGCCTTCTACTCTTGTCGTCTTTCTCCAGCTGAAAGAAACTACGATGTGGGTAACCGGGAGCTTCTCGCTGTGAAGCTTGCCTTGGAGGAGTGGCGTCACTGGTTGGAGGGAGCGGAGCAACCGTTTGTGGTCTGGACTGAGCCGTTACATGGAGGATTGAGGAGGAGGTGATGGCGGCTCTTCGGACACAGCCCGGGCCCGATAACGGTCCACCCGGTCGGTTGTTCGTGCCTGAGTCGGTTCGTTCTGCTGTCCTTCAGTGGTCCCACGCCAGCAAGATAGCTTGTCACCCTGGTGTTGCTCGGACTATGGCGTTACTGCGCAGACGATTTTGGTGGACTGCCATGGGAGAAGATACCCGGAGGTTTGTTGCCGCTTGTCCTGTTTGTGCGCAGAATAAGAGTACCAATCGGGCCAGCTCTGGGCTTCTTCACCCCCTACCTATTCCCCGGCGACCTTGGTCGCATCTGGCCCTGGATTTTGTCACGGGGTTGCCCTCTTCTGTTGGTAACACGGTTATTCTGACCATTGTGGATTGATTCAGCAAGTTTGCCCACTTTGTTCCCCTCTCCAAGCTGCCTTCTGCCACTGAGACGTCCGACATCCTGGTTAGGGAGGTGTTCAGGGTCCACGGGTTGCCCTGTGACATTGTTTCTGACCGTGGTCCTCAGTTTACCTCTGCTGTCTGGAAATCCTTCTGTTTGGCCATTGGAGCTACAGTCAGTCTCACATCTGGATTTCACCCCCAATCTAATGGTCAGGCGGAGAGAGCCAAACAGAAGATGGAGTCCACGCTGCGTTGTCTTGTCTCCTCTGATCCCACCTCTTGGTCATCTCAATTACCCTGGGTCGAGTATGCCCATAATACCCTTCCTTCATCTGCCACTGGGATGTCCCCCTTCCAATGCCTGTACGGATACCAACCTCCCTTGTTTCCTTCTCAGGAGAGGGATCTTTCGGTCCCTTCTGTCCAGGCCCACATTCGTCGTTGCCACCGGACCTGGCATCGGGCCAGGAGGGTCCTCCTTAGAGTTTCTGACCGGTATCAGATCCAGGCGAATCGTCGCCGTATTCCTGCTCCCGCTTATACCATCGGAGATAAGGTGTGGTTGGCTACACGGGATCTTCCTCTACGGACTGAGTCAAGGAAACTGTCACCAAAGTTCATTGGTCCGTTCGTGGTGGAGAGAATCATTAACCCTGTTGTGGTCGGACTCAAATTGCCGGCAACGCTTCGAGTACACCACCACCTTTCATGTCTCCTGCCTCAAGCCGGTTCACCTCAGTCCTCTGTTACCCCCTCCTCCTCGTCCTCCTCCTCCTCGGATGATCGGAGGTGGTCCTGTCTACACGGTGCGCCGCATCATGGACTTCAGACGGCGGGGTCGAGGGTTCCAGTATTTAGTGGATTGGGAAGGATATGGTCCTGAGGAGAGGAGTTGGATTCCTCGGCGTCAGATCCTTGACGATGACCTGCTTTGTGACTTTTACCGGCTCCACCCTGGCGCTCCGGGTAGTCCGCCCGGTGGCGTTCGTCGGAGGGGGGGTACTGTCACGAATCCCGTTTCCTGAGTCTGTTTTTTGCCTATGTTCTGTCCTGGAGTGTTTTTTCCGGCGTCCTGGAACGCACCCTGTCTGGTTGCCGGGCAATGTAGCCAGTTGGGGTTTCTGATTACCCGCACCTGTATCCCATCAGCTATCTGCACACCTGGTCCTGATCATCATCTCTCCTCTTCATAAGCCCGGACCTGACATCCATTCCCTGCCGGATCGTTAGCCATGAACAGTATGTTGTGCCATAGTATCAGCCTCAAGTTGGATAGAATTTGTTTTGTTGTTTTTTACGTATTGCTTGCCTTAAACTTACCTTCGTTTGTTCTGTCTTCAGTTACTCACCCGGATCATTTACCCCATTCCCGCCTGGTCGTCGGAGGATTCCGTTTCCCCATTGGATCCACCTATTTACTCCCATCAACTCACCACCGCTACGCCACCTGGATATATCTACCCATTCACATTCACTTGTAAATAAATACTCACCTTCTTCCTACTCTCCTTGTCCTGGTCTGCTTCTGGGTTCGATTTTGAAGAAACGTGACAGTATATTCCCCCCAAGCCGACATCGCATTGGCTCTCATGGAACTACACTGGACTTTGTGCAAACTGGAATCCGCTTATCCTGAGGCAGCATTTATTGTAGCCAGGGTTTTTAACAAAGCATATCTGAGGAAAATGCTACCAAAACTCTAGTAATTACTCTCCTGAGCTACTGGCACATCAAGAACTCTTGACCATTGCTACTCCACCTTCCGGGACGGCTTCCAGACCCTCCCCCGCCCTCCCTCAGGCAAATCAGATCACGCCTCCATTTTGCTCCTCCTCTCCTGTAGGCAGAAACAGTAAGTACCTGTGGTAAGAACTAGTCAAAAGATGGTTTGACGGATTAGAATCGATGGTCTTAGATTGTTTTAATCATGCGGACTGGGAAATGTTCCGGGTTGCCTCTGAGAATAGTATTGATGCATACACTGTGTCGGTGACTGAGTTCATCAGGAAGTTGATAGAGGATGTTGTCCCACTGACAATTAGAACTTATCCAAACCAGAAACTGTGGGTAGATGGCAGCATTTGTGCAAAACTGAAAGCACAAACCACCGCATTTAACCATGGCAAGGTCACTGGGAACATAGACGTGAACAAAGAAACCAGCTATGACCTCTGTAAGGCAATCAAAGAGCCAAAACAACAGTACTGGGCCAAAGTGGAGTTGCAATTCAATGGCTCAGATACGATAAGTATATGGCAGTTACTCCAAACAATCATGAATTATAAAGAAAACTCCAGCCACGTCGCCGACACCGACGTCTTGCTCCAAGACAAGCTAAACACCTTCTTCAGTCCCCCGCCACTCACAGGGACTGTGAGCCCTCATTTTCCGTGGCTGACGTGTGTAAGACATTTAAGCGTGTTAACCAACACAAGGCTGCCTGTCCTGACGACATCCCAAGCCGCATCCTCAGAGCATGTGTACACCAGCTGGCTGGAGAGTTTACGGACATATTCATACTTCCCTATCCCAGTCTGTTGTCCCCACTTACTTCAAGATGTCCACCATTGTTCCTGTAACCAAGAAAGCAAAGGTAACTTAACTATCGCCCATAGCATTCACTTCTGTCATCATTAAGTGCTCTAGTTAATTAATCTTGATCCTACTTGAGACGCAGACGTCTCATCTAGACACCTGGGAATGCAAATGCGCTACGCTAAATGTACTCGTTAAAACTCAAACGTTCATTAAAACACACATGCAGGGTATTGAATTAAAGCTACACTCGTTGTGAATCTAGCCAACAAGTCAGATTTTTAAAATGCTTTTCGGCGAAAGCATGAGAAGCTATTATCTGATAGCATGCAACACCCCAATATACCTGAAGGGGACGTAAACAAAATAATTAGCGTAGCCGGCGCTACACAAAACGCAGAAATAAAATATAAAACATTCATTACCTTTGATGATATTCTTTGTTGGCACTCCTATATGTTCCATAAACATCACAATTGGGTCTTTTTCCCGATTAAATCCGTCCATGTATGCCCAAAATATCCATTTGTATAGCCTGTCTGGTTCAGGAAAAAAGCTCTCTTCCAACACGCAACGTCATTTTTTAAAATTATATACGTTGCCTATATTCTTTGACAAAACACTTCAACCTACTTTTGTAACTCAACGTTAATAAGCGATCAAATTGATCACTGGGCGATCTGTATTCAATAGCAGCTACTCAAGAAAACAATGTCCCTTTTCTCTCTTCCAAAATCGATTGCTGTATGCTGGACGGAATGAAGGATCTATTTGTCATTACACAACAGATCCACGGGTGACACAATCGCCATCGCAGTGCACACTGTATTATCCCATCTGGACAAGAAGAATACCTATGTAAGAATGCTGTTCATCGACTACAGCTCAGCATTCAATACAATAGTGCCCTCCAAGTTCATCACTAAGCTTGGGGCCCTGGGTCTGAATCCTTCACTGTGCAACTGGGTTCTGGGTTTGCTGACTGGCCGAACCCAGGTTGTGAAGGTAAGGAACAAACCTCTGCCACTCTGATCCTCTTCACCCATGACTGCATGGCCACTCACATCTCCAACTGAATAACGTTTGCAAATGAAACAACAGTGGTATGCCTGATTAACAACAATGACGAGGCAGCCTACAGGGAGGAGATGAGGGCCCTGGCGGAGTGGTGCCAGTAAACTAACCTATCCCTCAACATCAACAAACGTAGAAGAATGATCGTGGGACTTCAGGAGACAGCAGAGAGACTATGCCCCCACCCACATCAACGGGGCTGCAATCTTCAAGTGCCGATGGCATGCACATCACTGACAACCTAAAATGGTGCATCCACACAGACAGTGTCGTGAAGAATGCGCAACAGCGCCTCTTCAACCTCAGGAGGCTGAAGAAATTTGGCTTGGCCCACAAACTTCTACAGATGCACCATCGAGAACATCCTGTCAGACTGTATTGTCCGCAACCGCAAGGTTCTCCAGAACCCAACGCATCACCAGTAGTACACTGCCTGCCCTCCAGGATATCTACAGGACCCGATATCACAGGAAGGCCAAGAAGATCATCAAGGAACTCAGCCACCTAAGCCATGGCCTGTTCACCCTGCTACCATCTAGAAGGCAGAGACAGTACAGGTACATTAAATTTGGTACTGAGAGACTGAAAAACAGGCCATAAATAGTCACCACTAGCCGGCCTCCGCCCAGTATCCAGCCCTGAACTTAGTCACTGTTACTAGCCGTCTACCACCCAGTACTCCAATTTTTTGTATTTGTGTGTATTGTTTTTATTGTTAGGTATACTTCACTGATGGAGCTATTAGGGATACAACGGTACACAGTATGTTATCGAGTCTGCTCCTAGTGAACGCGCTTTGTGACTGTGGATTTGTTTACAAAACGCGCTAACAAAAGTAGCTATTTGGACATAATCGAACAAAACAAACATTTATTGTGGAACTGGGATTCCTGGGAGTGCATTCTGATGAAGATCATCAAAGGTAAGTGAATATTTTTCATGTTATTTCTGACTTCTGTTGACTGCACAATATGGTGGATATTTTTTTGGCTTGTTTGGTCTCTGAGCGCCGTACTCAAATCATTGCATGCTTAGTTTTTTCCGTAAAGCTTTTTTCAAAAATCCAATCCGGAAGTGCCCCAGGTTTTGAAAGCGCTGCGTTCCAATGACTCCCTATATGGCTGTGAATGTACCATCAACGAGCTTATGCTTTCTACGTATTCCCCAAGGTGTCTACAGCATTGTGACATAGTTTTACGCATTTCTGTTGAAGAATAGCCGTATGGGGGCACATTGCGTAAGTGGTCACATGGTGGCTCCGAGAGAGATTCTCGCGTAAAGTGCAGAGGTAGCCATTACTCCAATCGGTCCTAGAGAAAAAGGAATTGTCCCGACGGATATATTATCGAATAGATATTAGAAAAACACCTTGAGGATGGATTCTAAACAACGTTTGCCATGTTTCTGTTGATATTATGGAGATAATTCGGCGTTGTGGTGACCGCAATTTCCGGGCGATTTCTCAGCCAAACGTGAAGAACAAACGGAGCTATAACGCCTACAAAAATAATATTTTGGGAAAAAATGAACTTTGGCTGTCTACCTGGGAGTCTCGTGAGTGAAAGTACCCGAAGTTCAACAAAGGTAAACGATTTAATTTGATTGCTTTTCTGATTTCCGTGACAAGTTTGCCTGCTGCTAGCAAGGCATAATGCTATGCTAGGCTATGATAAACTTACACAAATGCTTGTCTAGTGTTGTCTGTAAAGCATATTTAGAAAATCTGAGATGACAGGTTGATTAACAAAAGGCTAAGCTGTTTTCATGAATAGGAAGATTTTCTAGGAAGATTTATGTCCGTTGCGTTATGCTAATTAGTGTCAGATGATGATAACGGTCCCGTTCATGGGCTGGGCGTCACTACAGGTTATTAAGGAGGAGTGTATCTAAAGTTCCATTCATAACACTTGTATTTTCATCAACATTTATTATGAGTATTTCTGTAAATTGATGTCTTTTTCTGCAAAATCACCGGATGTTTTGGAACTACTGAACATAACGCGCCAATGTATAGTGAGATTTTTTTTATATAAATATGAACTTTATCGAACAAAACATACATGTATTGTGTATCATTAAGTCCTATGAGTGTCATCTGATGAAGATCATCAAAGGTTGGTGATTAATTCTAGCTCAATTTTTCTGATTTTTGTGACTCCTCTCTTTGGCTGGAAAAATGGCTGTGTTTTTCTGTGACTTGGCTCTGACCTAACATAATCGTTTGTGGTGCTTTCGCTGTAAATCCTATTTGAAATGGGACACTATGGTGGGATTAACAAGAAGTGTATCTTTATGGTGTTAAATACTTGTATGTTTGAGGAATTTTCATTATGGGATTTCTGTTGTTTTGAATTTGGCAGCTTGCACTTTCACTGGCTGTTATCACATCGATCCCGTTAGCGGGATCTCAGCCCTAAGTTAAACAACCAATGGACGATTCACAATGACATCTCAGTAGGAAACCTCCCTAAACGGGCCCCATGAAGAGAGGGGAAACTAAAAACAAATATTCTCTCAGCTCCAACTTGACAATGGCGAGCGCTAGCGAAACAGAGAGAAGAAGCAAATGCCGCCTTTCAAATCCGCTGTGTGGGAACATTTTGGATTCAGATTTCAATACGATGATGACGGTAAGAAGACAGTAAAAAACAAAGTACTGTCCGCAAGCATTGCTTTGCCACTAGCTACTCGAGTGGAAACACTTCTAACAGGATGTGTCATTTACGTCACCATCACCCGGCGGTATCCCTTGCAGGTGGAGTTGGAGCAAGGAGAGCACACTCGTTAGCAAAAACACAACAATCTCTCGCTGCTGCCTTCCAAAAACAATTTGCAACAAATTCAGAAAAACATAAAGAAATAACCAAAGATTTGCAGCCCTATTCGGTGGTTACTTACTCCGGATTACCCTTACCCTGATGAAAAAAATGTAATCGCGTTACAATGTCCCCTCCCACACACATTTCAGCAGAAAAGTAATTCCCAAACTCTATGAAACATCACGGAGAGAAATTGGAAACAAATTGACACAGACACCCTATCTAGCTCTCTCTACTGATAGTTGGACCTCCAGAGCAATTCAATGCTACCTCACTGTGACGGTTCACTATGTACTGGATTGAGAGAGCTATGTGTTGCAAACTTGTCCCCTGTATGAGTCATACAAGCTCACAATCTTCTTAAATATAAAGGTACCGAAACCATACCATTACCGTGGCTGACAAACCGTGATACATAGCGAACCTTGGGCCCACTGTACCGTTGCATCCCTAGGAGCTAGGAACACAAGCATTTCACTGCACCTGCAATAACATCTGCTAAATATGTGTACGCGACCAATAAAATGTGATTTGATTAAAGGGTCCTACGTGACAAGCTTTGACGGCTTCATCTCTGTGTGTGTGTGTGCGTGTCTGGGTGTGTGCGAGAGAGAAGCTAGTTATACACACATAAAAGAGTGTACACTCTCTCCCGCCCAAGCAAACAAGACCTGGTGTATGTTTACAGCTGATATAGCACAGCTTTGAGTGGTTTCCACGACAACACCATCTCAGAATATGGAGACATATGAGACTTATGTTATTAAAAACGCCTAAGCTTTTGCTGTTCGTTAGACCTACTCATCTTGTTGGCTAACAAAAAATAAAGGTGGACAGTTGTTCTAACATCTTCAATATGCCCCTCGGAATTTGATACACAGTTGTGTCCCAGATGTGTCTGTCTTTACCTCTCTCTCTCCCTCTTTCTCTCTCTCTCTCTCTCTCTGTGAAATGATAAAGGTGAGGTCTACTCTCTGGTATTGGACTATTTCAAACACTTGACAATTGACAAAACAGAAAGTGGTGGTGTGAAGGTTTGCAGAAAGCCAAACATGATAGAATGTGTGATGATTCCATTAAACCTACCAACTGTTTTGTCCGTATCCAAAGGCATTTGGAGTATTGGCGATGTATACTGGACATGTAATATGAAAAAGCATCACCCACTCTATTTCCTTTCCACAACACCTTCTGTCCGGATAAATAAATCATACAGTACATTTCTATTTTCTCTCGTTCCATTTATTTCACCATAAAACACCTCATTCAGCCCCTTATCAGAAGGTGCTGCGGGCTACCCAAACACCTCGCTCCCATTTGTTATCTGGACTCAAAGAGGCACAATCAGAGCTGGCTGTCTGCACATGGTGTGTGTGTGCGTGTGTGTGTGTGTGTAACAGAAGGTGATGGGGCTGTCTGCATATGGTGTCCGTGTGAGTCTGTGTGAACGTCTGTGTGCGTGTCTGCATGTATGTGTGTATGTTTTAATTAATTTAAGGATCGGACCCTTTTTTCAATTTTCGCCTAGAATACCCAAATACCTGACATACCCAAATCTAACTGCCTATAGCTCAGGCCCTGAAACAAGCATATGCGTTTTCTTGGTACCATTTGAAAGGAAACATTTTGAAGTTTGTGTGAAAGGAATGTAGGAGAATATAACACATTAGATCTGGTAAAAGATAATACAAAGAAAAAAACAACCATTGTTTTTTTTTGTACAATCATCTTTGAAATGCAAGAGATGGCCGCCTCGCTTTGCGTTCCTAGGAAATTATGCAGTTATTTGTTTTTTTACGTGTTATTTCTTACATTAGTACCCATGGTCATCTTAGTTTTCATTACATACAGTCGAGAAGAACTACTGAATATAAGATCAGCGTCAACTCACCATCAGTACGACCAAGAATATGATTTTCGCGAAGCGGATCCTGTGTTCTGCCTTTCAACCAGGACAACGGAATGGATCCCAGCCGGCGACCCAAAAAAACGACTCCGTAAAAGAGGGAAACGAGGCGGTCTTCTGGTCAGACTCCGGAGACGGGCACATCGTGCACCACTCCCTAGCATTCTTCTCGCCAATGTCCAGTCTCTTGACAACAAGGTTGATGAAATCCGAGCAAGGGTAGCATTCCAGAGGGACATCAGAGACTGTAACGTTCTTTGCTTCACGGAAACATGGCTCACTGGAGAGACGCTATCGGAGGCGGTGCAGCCAGCGGGTTTCTCCACGCATCGCGCCGACAGAAACAAACATCTTTCTGGTAAGAAGAGGGGCGGGGGCGTATGCCTTATGGCTAACGAGACGTGGTGTGATCACAGAAACATACAGGAACTCAAATCCTTCTGTTCACCTGATTTTAGAATTCCTCACAATCAAATGTCGACCGCATTATCTACCAAGAGAATTCTCTTCGATCATAATCACAGCCGTATATATTCCCCCCCAAGCAGACACATCGATGGCTCTGAACGAACTTTATTTGACTCTTTGCAAACTGGAATCCATACATCCTGACGCTGCATTCATTGTAGCTGGGGATTTTAACAAGGCTAATCTGAAAACAAGACTCCCTAAATTGTATCAGCATATCGATTGCGCAACCAGGGCGGGAAAAACCTTGGATCATTGTTATTCTAACTTCCGCGACGCATATAAGGCCCTGCCCCACCCTCCTTTCGGAAAAGCTGACCACGACTCCATTTTGCTGATCCCTGCCTACAGACAGAAACTAAAACAAGAAGCTCCCACGCTGAGGTCTGTCCAACGCTGGTCCGACCAAGCTGATTCCACACTCCAAGACTGCTTCCATCACGTGGACTGGGATATGTTTCGTATTGCGTCAGATAACAACATTGACGAATACGCTGATTCGGTGTGCGAGTTCATTAGAACGTGCGTTGAAGATGTCGTTCCTATAGCAATGATTAAAACATTCCCTAACCAGAAACCGTGGATTGATGGCAGCATTCGCGTGAAACTGAAAGCGCAAACCACTGCTTTTAATCAGGGCAAGGTGACTGGTAACATGACCGAATACAAACAGTGCAGCTATTCCCTCCGCAAGGCTATCAAACAAGCTAAGCGTCAGTATAGAGACAAAGTAGAATCTCAATTCAACGGCTCAGACACAAGAGGAATGTGGCAGGGTCTACAGTCAATCACGGACTACAAGAAGAAAACCAGCCCAGTCACGGACCAGGATGTCTTGCTCCCAGGCAGACTAAATAACTTTTTTGCCCGCTTTGAGGACAATACAGTGCCACTGACACAGCCTGCAACGAAAACATGCGGACTCTCCTTCACTGCAGCCGAGGTGAGTAAAACATTTAAACGTGTTAACCCTCGCAAGGCTGCAGGCCCAGACGGCATTCCCAGCCGCGCCCTCAGAGCATGCGCAGACCAGCTGGCCGGTGTGTTTACGGACATATTCAATCAATCCCTATACCAGTCTGCTGTTCCCACATGCTTCAAGAGGGCCACCATTGTTCCTGTTCCCAAGAAAGCTAAGGTAACTGAGCTAAACGACTACCGCCCCGTAGCACTCACTTCCGTCATCATGAAGTGCTTTGAGAGACTAGTCAAGGACCATATCACCTCCACCCTACCTGACACCCTAGACCCACTCCAATTTGCTTACCGCCCAAATAGGTCCACAGACGATGCAATCTCAACCACACTGCACACTGCCCTAACCCATCTGGACAAGAGGAATACCTATGTGAGAATGCTGTTCATCGACTACAGCTCGGCATTCAACACCATAGTACCCTCCTAGCTCGTCATCAAGCTCGAGACCCTGGGTCTCGACCCCGCCCTGTGCAACTGGGTACTGGACTTCCTGACGGGCCGCCCCCAGGTGGTGAGGGTAGGCAACAACATCTCCACCCCGCTGATCCTCAACACTGGGGCCCCACAAGGGTGCGTTCTGAGCCCTCTCCTGTACTCCCTGTTCACCCACGACTGCGTGGCCACGCACGCCTCCAACTCAATCATCAAGTTTGCGGACGACACAACAGTGGTAGGCTTGATTACCAACAACGACGAGACGGCCTACAGGGAGGAGGTGAGGGCCCTCGGACTGTGGTGTCAGGAAAATAACCTCACACTCAACGTCAACAAAACTAAGGAGATGATTGTGGACTTCAGGAAACAGCAGAGGGAACACCCCCCTATCCACATCGATGGAACAGTAGTGGAGAGGGTAGTAAGTTTTAAGTTCCTCGGCATACACATCACAGACAAACTGAATTGGTCCACTCACACAGACAGCATTGTGAAGAAGGCGCAGTAGCGCCTCTTCAACCTCAGGAGGCTGAAGAAATTCGGCTTGTCACCAAAAGCACTCACAAACTTCTACAGATGCACAATCGAGAGCATCCTGGCGGGCTGTATCACCGCCTGGTACGGCAACTGCTCCGCCCACAACCGTAAGGCTCTCCAGAGGGTAGTGAGGTCTGCACAACGCATCACCGGGGGCAAACTACCTGCCCTCCAGGACACCTACACCACCCGATGTTACAGGAAGGCCATAAAGATCATCAAGGACAACAACCACCCGAGCCACTGCCTGTTCACCCCGTTATCATCCAGAAGGCGAGGTCAGTACAGGTGCATCAAAGCTGGGACCGAGAGACTGAAAAAAAGCTTCTTTCTCAAGGCCATCAGACTGTTAAACAGCCACCACTAACATTGAGTGGCTGCTGCCAACACACTGACTCAACTCCAGCCACTTTAATAATGGGAATTGATGGGAAATGATGTAAAATATATCACTAGCCACTTTAAACAATGCTACCTAATATAATGTTTACATACCCTACATTATTCATCTCATATGTATACGTATATACTGTACTCTATATAATCTACTGCATCCTTATGTAATACATGTATCACTAGCCACTTTAACTATGCCACTTTGTTTACATACTCATCTCATATGTATATACTGTACTCGATACCATCTACTGTATCTTGCCTGCTCTGTACCATCACTCATTCATATATCTTTTTATGTACATATTCTTTATCCCCTTACACTGTGTATAAGACAGTAGTTTTGGAATTGTTAGTTAGATTACTTGCTGGTTATTACTGCATTGTCGGAACTAGAAGCACAAGCATTTCGCTACACTCGCATTAACATCTGCTAACCATGTGTATGTGACAAATAAAATTTGATTTGATTTGAAAGGCCATAATGTATTATTCCAGCCCAAGTGCAATTTACATTTTGGCCACTAGATGGCAGCAGTGTATGTTTTAGACTGATACAATGAACCATTGTATTTCTGTTCAAAATGTTGTATCAAGACTGCCCATATGTGCCTAATTTGTTTATTAATACATTTTAATGTTCAAAACTGTGCACTCTCCTCAAACGATAGCATGGTAATATTTCACTGTAGTTAGATTAACAAGAATTTAAGCTTTCTGCCAATATCAGATATGTATACGTCCTGGGAAATGTTCTTGTTACTTACTTCCTCATTCTAATCGCAATATCCTACATTAGCTTAACACGTGTGTGTGTGTGTGTGTGTGTGTGTGTGTGTGTGTGTAACAGCAATCTGCAAGGGATGCTCTTTACCTCTGCGCTCCGTCTGCAAAATATGTGCCTTGTCAAAGAACACAAACAGAGTTCTGTGGGCCGTAACAGCATGGCACGGTGATAAGAGTGGAGGAGACACTCAGCTGAGATCTGACACTGCAGGGGAGGTGCTGCGATACTGCCCTGAAGCCAGCTCGGGCCATGATAAAAGCTGTCACAGGCATCACCCCTTTCTCTCTCATTCTTCACTATCTTTGATTTGAATTGGATGGGTAAATGCATGCCACTATGGTCTGGTCTGATAATTCAAGTGATGCTGTCCCTTGCTATGTTATTGTCATTTGCTGCAGTTCTTTTTCAATAGATGCCATGGATGTTTTTACCAAGCTTGTTTTCGTCACTCATTTATCACTGTCATACTCAGGACTATCTGAATGAGGTCATCTCACTTTCAAGTATAATGTTCAAGTGAACAGTTTTATATGACTGAGCTTTGCTGTATTTGTAGCTCTGGTCATTTCCAGTGGCTGGTCCATTGGCCCATGGTTCAGAGGGAAGGTCAGAGAGAGCTTCAGGCCAACCTGGACTCAAGGATAGACGTAGCATAATAAATGTATCTCCTTCCATTTAGTATGGTATGTATTAATTTGTCGATGTCCATGTTACATTTCGCATTTTAAGAATATGCAATAAGTATTCTATGTTACGAATTCCACTTTGTTGTGGCTAACATTAGCTAGGTTTATAATGTTAGCTAGGCTAGGGGTTAGGGGTTAGAGTTATGATTGGGGTTAAGGTTAAGTTAGAGGATACGGTTAGGGGAAGGGCTAGCTAACATGCTTAGAGTTGCAAAATATCTAAAAAGTTGTTGCAAAGTTGCTAATTAGCTATAATGCTAAAGTTGTCAATGATGTGATTCGAACGTGCAACCTTTGGGTTGCTAGATGTTCATGTTGTACACCCACCTATCCTCCCTGACCAGCAGCTTACAAATCAAATATTATATTTTATTGGTCACATGGTTAGCAGATGTTATTGTGAGTGCAGCAAAATGCTTATGCTTCTAGATCCAACAGTGCAGCAGCATCTAACAGGTAATATCTAACAATTCCACAACAAAGCCTAACAAACACAATCTAGTAAAGGAATGGGATAATAATATATAAGTATTAAATATATGGATGAGCAGTGACAGAGCGGCTAAGATGCAATATATAGCAAAGAATAGATAGTGAAGGATACAGTAGTGGCTCAGTTGGTTATTGTCCTTGATTATCTTTTTTGCCTTCCTGTGACATCGGGTGATGTAGGTGCCCTGGAGGGCAGGTAGTTTGCCCCCAGTGATGTGTTGTGCAGACCGCACCACCCTCTAGAGAGCCCTGCGGTTGTGGGCGGTGCAGTTGCAATACCAGGCAGTGATACAGCCCGACAGGATGCTCTTAATTGTGCACCTGTAAAGGTTAGTAAGGGTTTTCGATGACAAGCCACATCTTTTCATCCTCCTTCATCCTCATCCTTTTTATATTGAAAGTCAATATAAAAAAAGAGTTCTTAACAGGGTGTGTTTTTTATTTATGCTCCCATTCTTCACCACATTGTTTGTGTGCCGTGGACCATTTCAGTTTACCGGTGTTATGTACACCGAGGAACTTAAAACTTTCCACCTTCTCCACTGCTGTCCCGTCGATGTGGATAGGGGTGTGCTCCCTTTGCAGTTTCCTGAAGTTCACGATGATCACTTTTGTTTTGCTGACATTGAGTGAGAGGTTATTTTCCTGACATCACACTCTGAGGGCCCTCACCTCCTCCCTGTAGGCTGTCTCGTCGTTGCTATTCAAGCCTACCACTGTAGTGTCATCTGCAAACTTAGGTAACCTTCTGTCTTGTGTAACCATACCTAGGGCTGTTGCGGTGACCATATTACCGCCACACCGGCAGTCACAGCAGTCATGATCTGAGTCAAATTCCACATGACCGCTTAATCACAGTAACTTTGCTTCTCCAAGCTCTGATGCTGCTGCTGGTCATTAGTAGCCTATGATGGTCATTAGTAGCCTACCAAACTTTAACTGCTTGGTACCCAGCACTCTATTGTCTCTCTAATCACTCTGACATCATGCAAATGTAATCAAAAATCTAATCAAACACTTCATGAGAGCCCATGAGCTCATGTTATGGAACATTTGGAAAAAAAATGGAGGATCCCATCAGCTTTCTATAGGCTAGGCCTATTATATTTATTTCTCAAATGTTCTTAATACTAAACACATTGATTTGCTTTACAACAGGAGTATAGCCTACCTGGCTGGCATGAAAATGAACCATGGGAAAAAGTGCATAGATGACATGCATTTCCCCCCCCCTGCCCCTGTTCTGAGATAGGTGCATGATAATGATCTAATTTCACATATTTTATTGAGTATATGTAAACATATTCTGATGGGTGACAATATTAGCCTTTCACTTGTGAATGATGCCCAGCATAAAGTAGCCAAATAACTTCTTAAAATTAAGAACATGAATTCGCTTTACAACCGGTGAAAAGCCTAACTGGCAGACAAAGGCGACGCATGAGTTTAAAGTATGGGGAAGATCATTTTCACCATAAAAATGCACCTTCATAATAAAGTATAACATAAATAATCACATTTGCGGTCACTTTTGAGACTGTTTTTTTCCCGCTAATTGATTGCATTTTGGAACATTGTGTATAGCCTACTGCCGTGTGCACACTGCGGCGCTTATAATGTGAAGAAATAGCCTAACATGTTATCAACATTTTAAGCTTAACATTCTGATCTGTTGCATCAGCCTCATTGCTTTTAAAATGTTTTTTGATGCGAGTTGATCTGTCACATTCCACAACTGCCCCAGAGTATGTTTCGAATATTAGAATAGGTCAACTTTTGTACTATGGGAGATAGTAGATTGACATAGACTAGTGCTTTTGCTGTTCGTTAGACCTACTCATCTGGTTGGCTGACGAAAAATAAAGGTGGACATCTTCAATATGGCCCTCGGAATATAATAAGCAGGACGCGCGCATTTGTGTCCCTGATGTGTCTGTCTTCACTTGTACCCTACTTCGGAGCTGAGATGCCTGGGGAAAGGACCCGATCACATGACGGGCATTGGCTAATAAGAATTGAGATATCTGAGAGAGCCATGTGAGTGAGAAGTGCTTCGGAACACGGCGACTGTCAAACAGGAGAAGGGAATTGTAATTATTATATTCAGCCCAAGGGCACAACGGCCACTTTGGCCGCAATAGGCATGGATTTTTATAAGGGGGGATTATGGCCACACAAGGGGGATGCCCCCAGGAAATTCGAGGCCTGGTGAGAATATTATCAAGTGCTTGTCAAATTGTGAATGAGAGACTGATGAAGTGTGTGCAACCTGCGCAAGAAACAATGCAGAGCTCATGCCTTTCACACACCTTTTTGCATTTCAAAATGCTGTCTTTGACATTGGGAGAACAGGAGCTCTGGATAAAGTATTGAGCAATAAATTAGGTTTATGCAAATAAATTGTTTTCCATGAAGTTGAGCTAATTAAAATTCCCTGACTTTCTCAAACTGAAAAACTCTTAGCAAAGATCCACAATAACAGTTTAGCAAAACAACGTTGAAATTAGCATGACCTCATTAAAAATGTGGGTGATTTGCATGAAGTACTTTATTTTATAATCCACAAAAACAAAGAATTTGAGGCTCCACTACTGTCAAAATTATAATACTTTCTAAACATTTGAAATATAACAATCTATTTTCTCTGTCCTTCATCTCCTCATCCAGACTCCTTCTGTCCTGCTGCTTTTGGTGTGTGGAAGCATGATGTAATTTGCCAACCAAACCATTGCCTGCACCCAACAGATTTTATTTCAAACTGCGAACAGGACACACATCTTTCCATCTATCTTCTATAAGGGAATAGGTGTTGAGGGAGAGAGAAAGAGAAGAGAGAGAGAGAAAGAGAAGAGAGAGCGAGAGAGAGAGGAAAATAAAAAAAAGGAGAGAGAGAGAAAAGAGAGAGGGAGAAGGTGAATGTTATGGTGCATTGTACTAGCTATTCTGTATCAAGCACTGCCCTTTGCAGATATTGACTGGTATTGGCTTGGCTGTCAACAGACCCTGACACGTTAACTACCAAGACCAAACAAAAAACAGCCTCAAAGTCACGTCGGAATATGCAACCTCTACCTGTGTGTGTGTTTACATGTTCTTGCATGTGTATGTTGTTGTTATTACTATAGCACCAAGATTTTCAGAGTTGCAGGTGGAATCTGATTGTCATCCCCTTTCCATTTTCAAATATTTTGAGTGACTTCAAAAATAGAAATTTAGCACATTTGCAATTTGTTGCTAAGATGCATATCCTAGAATGTATTTTCTCTTGTGAAATGTCTGTGTGCAATTGTGTGTACTTGAGTATGTGTAGGCCTACGTGTGTGTATCCCTGCTCATCTTCAAAATGTCTTCCAAGTTCAGCATGATGTCGGACGCGCAGGAGATATTAGATATGTGTAGGTGCCGTGTAGTAACCATGGGGCTCAGGTATCCTCTGAGCAACCAATTAAAGATCTGGAATGAGAGGTATGAAAGAAGCAGTGATGGCCATTGCTACCCCTGTAGCATCTCTACTGCTTCCCTTCCTCATGGGCCAAGTGTCACTTCACCTGCTGGGGCCCCATTATGGCCAGGAGGTTTTTCCTGACCAATGTACCTGAGCAGGAAAAACTTGGGAATACTTACAATATAGGCTAAAACCAGAGCCCAGAGTTTTTCCTGCTCGGGTCACCTGGCCCCAGTCCCTATCAACTTTGTTCCTTCCTTCACCACCAAACTTGAGCTCCAAGAGAGAGGGGAGGGGACACAGTCGGCCTCAGTCTCCCAACACTGCAGCCCTTCTATGGGAAGGACATTTGACATGTACATGGTCACACATGGCTGCCTGGAGCAGGTTTTCCACCAGCCTGTCCCCCTCACGCTCTGACAACACCCCGCCATCACATGCAATGAGAAAGGTGAGTGGAACAGATTTCTGCCAGGTACAGGAGCTTGTGGAGGGATAGAAAAGAGGAAGGGAGAGAGGGAGGGAGAGATGGAGCGAGATAGAGAGATGGAAAAAGGAATAGAGTAAATGGTAAAGCGGAGGGAGAGGGAGAGAGATTAGGAGGAAAGTAGGAAGGGAGTGAAGGAAGGAAGGAACAGTGGTGGAAAAAGTACAAGTGAAAGTCACCCAGTAAATTACCACTTGAGAAAAAATCTTAAAGTATTTGGTTTAAAATATACTTAAGTATCAACACTAAAAGTATAAATAATTTCACATTCCTTATATTAAGCAAACCAGATGGCACCATTTATTTAATTTTATTTACGGATAGCCAGGGGCACACTCTAATAATTTACAAACGAAGCATGTGTGTTTAGTGAGTGCCGATCAGAGGCAGTAGGGATGACCAGGGAGGTTCTCTTGATAAGTGTGTGAATTGGACCATTTTCCTGTCCTGCTAAGCATTCACAATTCAACAAGTACTTTTAGGTGTCAGGGAAAATGTATGGAGTAAATGGTCAATTATTTTCTTTAGAAATGTAGTGAAGTAAAAGTAAAAGTTGTCAAAAACATAAATAGTCAAACTAAAGACAGATACCCCAAAACACTATTTAAGTAGTACTTTAAAGGATTTTTACGTAAGTACCTTACAGATTTTCTGTCTGTGAGGTGTCAGCGACGGTTCCTTAATAACAAGTGGTCGCCCCCTCTTGAACTCTGCAGTGACGCGCAGCATACAACCAGACGGGTGTGCATGGTGGTGGTGTGACCCTGGAAAGGGGGCCAAAAACCTGGGGTTTGAGGGGCTGGAGGGAGTAAGGGAAACACCACAGGGACCAGCTGCTGGTGAACTATTGATAGGTGTACAGAGTTTTGTTGCCAACAACAATAATACTGACTCCCAACCTGAATTTGTGGAAACTATATTTATGGCAAGAATGAAAATATAGAGTTCATAGAATTCTGCAAACTCAAATGCAGATTCAAAATCATATGTGGGCGCTGTGGTGGCATCAAACATTCAATAATGGACAATACCTTATTTTTCCCACATACTTGCTTTCATGGCCACCCCTAGCCTTTTGGGGGCCGTAAGCAAGTTTCGGTTGGGGGGGCTCCCTCACCTCGTGGGCAAAAGCAATTATACACATTTTTCCATGGGTGTAAAGTAAATGTTGCAGTTTTAAAGCAAGTTTTTGGGTGTTCTTTCATTTTCCCATGTAGCGGCGAGAACATTTTGCAGTTACATTTCAGTGCAGCCTTTGATATTATTGATCATAAATTGTTATTGAAGAAACTCACTTGCTTTGGCTTTACATCACCTGCCCTCACATGGTTGAGCTCACTGAAATTCTAAATAAGGAGATCAGTAAGTATCAGAATGGGTGATTCATAATAAACAGGTATTAAATGCATCTAAAACTAAAAACATTGCATTTGGTTCAAAACAGTCTAAGACCTGAACCTCAACTGGAGTTGTGTATAAAGAGTGTGCCCATTGAGGATGTTGAGGAAGCTAATATCCTAGGTATAACAATGGATTGTCAATTATCATGATCGAGTCATATTGACAAAGTTGTTGTGAAGATGGGGACAGATATGACTGTTATAAAAAATATGTCCTGTGAAATAACTTTTGTCCCATCTTGTCCCATCTTGATTACTGTCCGGTCATATGGTCAAGTGCAGCAACAAAAACCTAGCAAAGCTTCAGCTGGCTCAAATCAGTGCATACGGATACAGATTTAGGGTTGTACCTGGTAGGTTCCTTGATGAATTATGTGAGATTGAGGGCATCTAGCTTAGATTGTAGGATGGCCGGAGTGTTTACCTCTCTGGGGTAATGAGCAGAATTCTGAATTTTGGATGAAAAGCATGCCCAAATCAAACGGCCTGCTACTCGGGCCCAGAAGATATGATATGCATATAACTGGTAGATTTGGATAGAAAACACTCACAATAGTGTCTGTGAGTATAACAGAACTGATCTGGCAGGCGAAAACATGAGAAAAATCCATTCAGGACGTATTTTTGGGGGGGTTTTGTAGTTTTCTATTCAACGCCATTACAGTATCCATTGACTTAGGACTCAATTTGCAGTTCCTATGCCTTCCACTAGATGTCAATAGTCTTTAGAAATTGTTTCACGCTTGTATTCTTATAAATGAGAAAGTTAGACCAGTCTGAATGAGTGGACCCTACCGTGTCGCAGAGCTTTTTCATGCGGAATCCCGAGAGAGTGCATTTCTTGTTTACCTTTTACATTGACAACGTTATTGTCCGGTTGAAATATTATAGATCATTTAGGCTAAAAACAACCTGAGGATTGAATATTAACATTGTTTGACATGTTTCTATGAACTTTACGGATACAATTTAGATTTTTTTGACTGCGTTTGAGCCTGTGGATTACTGAAGAAAACACGCGAACAAAACGGAGGTTTTTGGATATGAAGAGACTTTATCGAGTGCCACCATATGAAGATCATCAAAGGCAAAGGGATTAATTTTATCTCTATTTCTGAGTTTTGTAACGCTTCTGCTTGGCTGGTTACTGTTTGTAATAATTTGTCAACTGGGCTAGGTATGCTTTTGCCGAAAAGCATTTTATAAATCTGACACTGTGGTTGGATTAACAAGAAGTTCATCTTTAAACCTATGTAAAATATGTTTTGTTTTCTGAATTTTTATAATGAGCATTTCTGTATTTGAATTTGGCGCTCTGCAATCTCACTGGATGTTGGCCAGATGGGACGCTAGCGTTTAGGTCACCCAACAGCACGAACTCTGAAGATAGATGGGGGGGGGGGGGTCTACAATTCACATATGGTGTCCAGGGCACAACTGGGGGCTGAGGGGGGTCTATAACAAGCGGCAATAGTGAGAGACTTGTTTCCGGAAAGGTGGATTTTTAAAAGTAGAAGCTCAAATTATTTGGGCACAGACCTGGATAGTACGACAGAACTCTACAGGCTTTCTCTGCAGTAGATTGCAACTCTGCCCCCTTTGGCAGTTCTATCTTGTTGGAAAATGTTGTAGTTAGTGATGGAAATGTCAGAATTTTTGGTGGCCTTCCTAAGCCAGGATTCAGACACGGCTAGGACATCGAGTTTGCGGAGTGTTCTAAAGCAGTGAATAAAACAAATTTAGGGAGAAGGCTTCTAATGTTAACATGCATGAAACTAATGCTATTACTGTTACAGAAGTCTTTTAAAAATTATATTTATATTTTTTTTACTGTGACAGAAGTCAACAAATGAGCGCCTTAATTGAAACGATTTACACATTTCTTACTGAAAATGTAGTTCATTTAATCTGATTGTCATGGGGTTCCATGACTTTGTCCACACAGGGCGTCTGAACACACAAAATACATTTTGATGATTTTCATTACATTTTGGGTGTTTTATTTCATTGTTGTACACCTGTGGTGTTCCCGGGTAAAAATGACCGGTCATTGGAAATTAATGGGTGAGACTACAATTAGTGTATTAAATTGAGTTCAGGCACATGCCCATTCATCAAATGAACACACTTTCTCTCCCAGACCCCCACATGCATGTTTGTTTGAGCACACACACACACACACACACCTCATTCCCCTTCTTGGCTTCCATGGCAACCCCAACAGGAACCTTTCCTCAATGAGTCTTTCCCCCAGGAACCACACCTGTTCGCAACATTGTTTCAATAATACAGTACATAGAACTTTTCTCGCAGTTCTGGTATATAAAGCTTTTTTGAGGCCTTGCTCACATTTCATTCTGTGGCAGCACAATGACCAAACGATATAGTTTATGTGAGGCTCTTCATGTCTTTGATCATGACACTGGTGAGGAGAGAGGCCAGGAAACTGACAGTGAAGATACATTAGAGGAGAAAGTAGTCTGTGATAAATATATGTTTCATCTGAGTATTTGTTATATTCAAAATAATCTGTACATTATGCTTTTTCTACTCAAAAATTAGTTGTATAAGCTCAGGTCAATGAGGCCTAGAGGCCATAAATAGCAAATAGAAGTTAAAAACTTGTAATGTTCACAAGAACTTAACTAGATAAAAAGATCTAACACAACATTAGGTGATAATATATGTATTATTATGGATTTATAATCAGCTATAATGGGGCGGTCATTTTGGACAGGGAACACAGAATTAATTAACCTAAACGAACACAACAGGAGGGTTAAACTTCTTGACTCTACTTGAGACGCATATGTCTCAAGTAGGCACCTGGAAATGCAAATGCGCTACGCTAAATGCTAAATGTACTCGTTAAAACTCAAACCTTGATCAAAATTCACAAGCAGGGTATTGAATTAAAGCTACACTCGTTGTGAACCTAGCCAACAAGTCAGATTTTTAAAATGCTTTTCGGCGAAAGCATGAGAAGGTATTATCTGATAGCATGCACCACCTGAAAATGCCTGAATGCGACGTAAACAAAGACTCTGCTTATCCGACGCAGCACAAAACGCAGAAATAAAATATAAAACATTCATTACCTTTGACGAGCTTCTTTGTTGGCACTCCTATATGCCCCATAAACATCACTATTGGGTATTTTTTTCGTTTAAATCGGTCCATATATACCCAAAATAGCTTTCTATGGAAGCTGTGTCATTCAGAAAAAAACATCGTTTTTAAACGCTGCGTAATTTTTTAAAATTAAAAAAGTTGACGATAAACTTTCACAAAACACTTCGAAATCCTTTTGTAATCCAACTTTAGGTATTAGTAAACGTTTATAATCTATCAAAATGATTACAGGGCGATGTATATTCAATAGCTCCTCGTTTGCAAATCAATGGCTGCCAATGTCCACATTAACAACATCCGGGTGGAGACTGGAAGAAACGGAAGCCAGATAGATGGATTTTCCAACAATAAATTCAATTGAAAATGACGACAATGGCGACATCGTGTGGAATTTGTATGAATTGCATGCAGGTCGATATTAAATTTTGTCCTCTTTTAACAACCCATGGAAGTGACTTATGGAAATTATTTTTAGCTTTCAGAGAGCAGTTTTTCTTGCGTTTTTCAATGAAACACACGATCTGTTATAGTCACAGCCGTGATTTAACCAGTTTTAGAAACTTCAGAGTGTTTTCTATCCACACATACTAATCATATGCATATACTATATTCCTGGCATGAGTAGCAGGACGCTGAAAAGTTGCGCGATTTTTAACAGAATGTTTGAAAAAGGAGGGGGTAGAAGTAAGAGGTTTTAAGTAGTATGCTTTATTTGTTTAACCAGTAGTTAGTTGTTGGCTCTCTTCAAAAGTAAAAAATTGTATTCCTGCTTATGTTCAGAAATGTATTTTCTTTACATTGTAAAGATTATTCATGGACTTTTTCTAAAATATGGATTTATTTTTAATTTCTAAATCAGATTGAATTTTTGGGGAGTATAAGATTATCATTCCCCTAATGCACGCCTTGAAGACATCTCAAATTAAACCGGGGGTCTGCTTTTCTCTGTCCTCTATGTCTACATTTGTAATGGTCAAGGTTTTTATTTTTTTTGTTTATGTATTTAATGCATTTCGGGTCCAATACATGTGCTTTGTTTATTCTTCAAATTCTGGTTGCTAAGTGTATTTTCCATTAGTGTAATTAAGAATGATCCGTTATCACTATATCATGAATTTTGGAATCCAGTAAATTGTATAGTGCATTTTTGGAAACAAAATCTAGTCAATTCTTGAATAGATTTTCTTACTTTGAGAAAAAAAGGATTAGTATTGTGTAGTTGAGAATGGTAATCTCCAGGTGTGCTGTAAATCATTTGTAGAGATGACATTTTTCAACCACTTTGGAGGCTCCTTAAATTTGTCAGTCTTAACAAATGTATGATTTAGTTCACTTGCTAAGATAATAGTTACTGTTTGGATTTGAAACAACAAGGTGTAATTTTCACAATGTAAGGTAAAATTCTAAATGGCCTTCTAGGTCCATGTGCTGGGATAATGCTATATTCTTATTTATCAGGATGCCATCACCTCTGCTGTTACTACAGTAAGAGACAGCACAGGCCTCACCAACACAGCTTCTCTTTAAATGTAACATGTATATATTTTTTTAAAATGTAACTCACTGGAGGCTTTTTGCCATGGATCATCACTGGAAGCTTCTTGCCATGGATCATCACTGGAGGCTTCTTGCCATGGATCATCACTGGAGGCTTCTTGCCATGGATCATCACTGGAGGCTTCGTGCCATGGATCATCACTGGACTGGAGAGACACACAGGAGGCTGGCTCTGGGAGCAGGCACAGGACGACATACAGGAGTCCTGGTTCTGGGAGTGGGCACAGGATACACTGGGCCGTGGAGGGTCCGTCATGGTCTGTGGTGGTGTGTCCCAGCATCATCGGACAAAGCGTGTTGTCATTGCAGGCAATCTGAACACTATGTGTGACAGGGAAGACATCCTCTTCCCTCATGTGGCACCCTTCCTGCAGGCTCATCCTGACATGACCCTCCAGCATGACAATGCCACCAGCCATACTGCTCATTTTGTGCGTGATTTCCTGCAAGACAGGAATGTCGGTGTTCTTCCATGGCCAGCAAAGAGCCCGGATCTCAATCCCATTGAGCACGTCTGGAACCTGTTGGATCGGAGGGTGAGAGCTAGGGCCATTCCTCCCAGAAATGTCCGGGAACTTGCAGGTGCCTTGGTGGAAGAGTGGGGTAACATCACACAGCAAGAACTGGCAAATCTGGTGCAGTCCATGAGGAGGACATGCACTACAGTACTTAATGCAGCTGGTGACCACACCAGATACTGACTGTTACTTTTTATTTTGACCCCCCCTTTGTTCAGGGACACAATATTCAATTTCTGTTAGTCATATGTCTGTGGAACTTGTTCAGTTTATGTCTCAATTGTTGAATCTTGTTATGTTCATGTAATTATTTACACGTGTTAAGTTTGCTGAAAATAAATGCAGTTGACAGTGAGAGGAGGTTCATTTTTTTGCTGAGTTTATGTGGGGTGGCAAGGTAAAAATCTGTCGTTCTGCCACTGAACAAGGCAGTCAACCTATTGTTCCCTGGTAGACCATCGTTGTAAATAAGAATTTGTTCTTAACTGACTTGCATAGTTAAATAAAAAAATATATGTATAGAGTCAAATGTTCACACACCTACTCATTCAAGGGTATTTCTTTATTTTTTACTATTTTCTACATCTTAGAATAATAGTTAAGACATCAAAACTATGAAATAACACATATGGAAACAGATCAAAACATATTTTATATTTCAAATTCTTCAAACTAGACACCCTTTGCCACTCTTTGTCAGCTTTGCACACACTTGGCTCTCAACCAGCTTCACCTAGAATACATTTCAATTAACCGGGTGTGCCTTGTTAAAGTTATTTTGTGTTTCCTTCTTAATGTGTTTGAGCCAATCAGTTGTGTTGTGACAAGGTAGGGGTGGGTATACAGTGGGTATACAGAAGATAGCCCTATTTGGTAAAAGACCAAGTCCATATTATGGCAAGAACAGCTCAAATTAGAAAAGAGAAACAACAGTCAATCATTACTTTACGATGGTCATTCAATGTGGAACATTTCAAGAACTTTGAACGTTTCTTAAAATGCAGTCGCAAAAACCATCAAGCGCTATGATGAAACTTCCTCTCACAGGGACCGCCACAGGAAAGGAAGACCCAGAGTTACTTCTGCTGAAGAGGATAAGTTCATTAGAGTTACCAGCCTCAGAAATTGCAGCCCAAATAAATGCTTCACAGAGTTCAAGTGACAGTCGCATCTCAATATCAACTGTTCAGAGGAGACTACGTGAATCAGGTCTTCATGGTCGAATTCAAATATACCATTACTAAAGAACATCAATAATAAGAAGAGACTTGCTTGGGACAAGAAACACGAGCAATGGACATTAGACCGGTGGAAATCTCCAAATTTCCAAATTTGAGATTTTTGGTTCCAACCGCCGTGTCTTTGTGAGATGCAGAGTAGGTGAATGGATGATCTCCGCATGTGTGGTTCTCACCGTGAAGCACAGAGGAGGAAGTGTGATGGTGTGGAGGTGCTTTGCTGGTGACACTGTCAGTGATTTATTTAGAATTCAAGGCACACTTAATCAGCATGGCTACCACAGCAATCTGCAGCAATACGTCATCCCATCTGGTTTTCGCTTAGTGGGACTATCATTCATTTTCATCCTGACAATGACCCAACACACCTCCAGGCTGTGTTAGGGATATTTGACCAAGAAAGAGATTGATGGAGTGCTGCATCAGATGACCTGGCCTCCACAATCATCCGACCTCAACCCAATTGAGATGGTTTGGGATGAGTTGGACCACAGAGTGAAGGAAAAGCAGCCAAAGTGCTCAGGTATGTGGGAACTACTTCAAGACCATTCCAGTTGAAGCTGGTTGAGAGAATGCCAAGGGTGTGCAAAGCTGTCGTCAAGGCAAATTGGTGGCTACTTTGAAGAATCTCAAATATAACACATATTTTGATTTTAATACTTTTTTGGTTACTAGATGATTCCATATGTTTTACATTATAGTTTTGATGTCTTCACTATTATTCTAAAACGTAGAAAATTGTAAAAATGAAGAATCCTCGAATGAGTAGGTGTGTCCAAACTTTTGACTGGTACTGTATATTGTTGGTCCCATGTTTCATGAGTTGAAATAAAAGATCCCTGGAATTTTCAATACACACAGAAAGCTTCTTTCATTCAAATTGTGTGCAAAAATGTGTTAACATCCCTGTTAATGAGCATTTCTCCTTTGCCGATATAATCAATCCAGCTGACAGGTGTGGCACATCAAGAAGCTGATTAAACAGCATGATCGTTACACAGGCGCACAATGTGCCGGGGACCATAAAAGGACACTCTAATGTGACCGACTGATTCGATTCATTCTTATGTAGCAACATTTTTAATGGCTTTTTGAAAGTAGACTCAGACCTAGAAAATGGTATATTATACATTACAGTTGAGGAACAATTGGAAAGTAATTCTGCTTTGAAAGTAGATAAACTTGTAACCTCACTTTTAAGAAAATGGCCCTTGAATGCTTTTTTACCTACTGGAAAGCTCTTCTTTGTCTACACCCATTCAGCATCATTACACCCTCTTAATCTTTAGCCCCACCCATCTCTGTAAGGATTCACACATGAATCCTAAACAACAGAGGTGGGACCAAGTCATTGTTTTACAAGTCACAAGTAAGTCTCAGCACTCAAGTCTCAAGTCAAGACCGTCAAGTATCAAGTCAAGTCTCAAGTCCTAAACTTTGAGTTTCGAGTGCTAAACAAGTCATAATGTGCTCTTCACCAAATGTAATACCATTTCATATTTTTAACAAGAGTAATAGTTAGTATATTACATTTACGCAAATCATGAATGCTTTAAAAAATATCTATATATTTATTACTTTCCAAATAAACCTTATATTTCCATGAGAAAAACACCACTACCCCCCCCTCCCCATAGTGATCGACTATCGAGGATCGCTATGGGGCGCAATCGGGCGATGTAGGAGTAGGGTTTATCCGAGCATTCTGACCTAACAACAGCAGTCAAGCACACAAGCTAACTGGCTGACGTTGGCTAGCTTGCTAGCTACTTCCAGATACAAATGAGAGAACAACTCACTCTGACCATTTTACTCACTCTAGCAGATCTGGCTAGGCTGTTTTCATGTTGTCCAGAGTGTTGGTGACTGCAACTGTGCTGCTGGCAACAATTTAATTATGCTTTTTTGCCAACAAACCGGCCATATTCA
This sequence comes from Oncorhynchus clarkii lewisi, assembly GCF_045791955.1. NCBI lineage: Eukaryota > Metazoa > Chordata > Actinopteri > Salmoniformes > Salmonidae > Oncorhynchus > Oncorhynchus clarkii. Next base: position 16,813,040 of record NC_092174.1, on the reverse strand, counting down.
ACAGGTGTTGAGCACTCTGGCACACTCAGAAGTGAGTACTCTGAAATCAGAGTAGATAGCCAGAGCGAATTTACCAGTGACAGTTGTCACAGTGACATCATAAACATTCTCCTGAAATAGTTACTTGCATAGTGGAGTCTTTCATTTAGACATGTAGCTAGTTAGCTAAACATTGAACCATAATCCCAACTCATAATGTTACTACTATTCCCTAGAAGATGAAAATGTCCCAGTTTTTCCATGGCCTGCATACAGACCAGACATGTCAACCATTGAGCGTGTTCCAGTTCCCGTCAATATTCAACAACTTCGCACAGCCATTGATGAGGAGTGGGACAACATTAAACAGGCCACAATCAATAGCCTTTTCAACTCTATGCTAAGGAGATGTGTCACGCTGGATGAGGCAAGTGGTGGTTACACCAGAGACAGACTATTTTTCTGGTCCTCACCCCTAGCTTTTTTTTATGGTGTCTGTGACCTACAGATGCATATCTGTATTCCAATTCATGTGAAATCCTAATATTAGGGCCAAATAGATTTATTTCAATTGACTTATTTCCTTATATGAACTGTAACTCATTAAAATCTTTGACATTTTGGCATGTTGCTTTTCTTTTTTGTTAAGTAAAATATGACTAGCCATTAGCTGGAATGTCACTCAAACAATTTGATTACAGTTGGATTTAATCCCCTGAGATTGATTGGCTATGATTGATTATCGATACCGGATAAATACAAATGGCAGTATATCTACAGAAGCAGACATATTATGTGTGAGTAAGTGAGTGAGTGTGTGTGTGTGTCCATGCATCCACATGTTCTATCCACTCCATGTCAAACCTCACACAGTATTTACATATGAAAACCACTCAAATCAATACAGACACAGAGGGGGTTGACAGCATAGAAAATCAATGTCGCCAAACACTCATTACATTTCAGCAAGACAGGGATGAGGAAAAGTCCAAGGCACAAGGCTGATCTGTACTGTACTGACCGAAAGGTCCCTATCAATTGACCAGACAATCAAGTTATGGCATACTACAGGCCACTAGGGAGTCATTACCATTACGAAAGTGCCACCTTTATCGACTCCAATGAGCCATGGCTGTCGCTAGTGTTGCTAAAAGGATTTTGCAGAGTCACAGTGAATTAGGACTCAAAATGGCACCGGCCCCTTTTCGCTCCTTGTCACGGAATATTGAGTGGTGGTTTTTGGGATGGCTGTTCGGCGCTCAGCATGAACTCATGCAATATCAGGGGCACAGGGGAGGTGGGGTACAGACGCGGAGGGGCGGGTGGATGGATAGACGGGTGGAAGAGGGGAGAGGCGATGGGGCAGAGGAATGGAGAGATAAAGGGGTCATAGGCATAGATGAATAGCAGGATTTTGGGGTTATTCTTTTTTATTTAGTTTCAGCGCGTACTGTTATGTCTTGAGATTGATCTTTACCCCACAATGGCTTTTTAAATGTATATATTTTTTTGTGATATTAACTACTTTTCTCATCAATTAAATGTTCTCAGTGAACAATGTTAACAGAGACATCTGTTCATCAAAATCTAACCGCCAAGTCACATTTGCAAATAAAATCCTGTCACTTCCTGTTCTCTATCACTAGTCATCTCTGTCTATCTCTCTTTCTCCTCCTTTTCCCATTCCTATCTTTCTCTCTGGTGAGCGATCAATGGTTATCATCTGCTGAGCGCGGTGACAGAGACCGAGACAGAGACTGCTGCAAGCCCATTCCAAGTCGATGGCACTTTTTCATCAAGGCTGACACCAGTCTAAACAAAGCAGACCCATTTCCCTGCCACCACACAAACACATTATCCTGTCCATAATGGGTCTGCCTGTATGAAAGGGAAGCAGGAGGAACAAAATGGAGTTTCACATTATAAGAATCACTAACTCTCTGGTCCACTTCTTTCTTTCTCTTTCCCTTTCATTCAACTTTTCTCGGAGGCCATGGCGTCTTTATAAACCAACGCATTTGACTTTTGTTGGATGTTGAATTCAGAATGATGATAATAGTGTTGCTCCCATCTGTCCTTCTGTCCATTCAGCTATCCATCCATCTGTCCCTACACCATCCATCCGTCTACCTATTAATCTGTGGGTGAGATGTGCTTGTGTGTACGTGCTTGCGTGTGTGCCTGTGTGTGTTCACGTATGTGTGTGTGTTTGTGTGCGTGTGTGCACATGTGTACGTGTGTCTCTGTGTGTTGTTTTGTTTTGGCGCACCTGTTGTTTCATCAAATGAATAAATGATGGCGGTGCGCTGGAGTGGAAAGCATAACGAATGGCTAGGAGAAAAGGCAATTTAGGAAGAATTGCACAGGGCTGCATGGCCAAGGAACGGAATGGGTTTTTACTGTGAAGTATAACCAATGCATTACAAAACGCATTACCAGAGCTTTATTGAAAAAGCCAAGTACCCCTCTCTCCCCTTTCTGAACATGGCCTGCATTAACTCAGCCTACATGCTTAGGTACTCAAAGTCACTTTCAAAAAAGTCAGAGAAGAGCTGGTTTCACTGAGAAGGCCACACAAGCAGAAGTGAGAAGAAAAGGACAGTGATTGGTGGTATGTTTTTCTATTCAAACAATGGGATTGTAGACACACTGCTCAGGGTCACAGTGGAGTATTACAGTATTGAACCATCACAACCCACTTTAACAACACACTCTGCCATTCCTGACTCCCCTTATTGCCATCCCTCTTCCATGATTTACAGGACAAACATACAGTAATTCTGCAATACCTGACTAACCTCCTCTTACATGGCTAACCTAGGCCTATCTAAGCTGACCCTGACTTAAATGATTTGAGCTCTGGGGCAATCAATGTTAGCCCTAACCTCTGGAAACAAGTCACCTGGAGCTTAAAATGCTTCCCCTGACCCAAGATGGTTACGCTATGGCCAGGTGAAACGTTCCATAAATCGCTGACAGCATACTTACCTTGGCTCGTCAATACAAGCACTGACCCCCTCTAAAACACATGCTGCTGACTTGGAATCAGTGGGCTTCGTTCTAACCCCCTATGGACACATAGCTTCCCAAACCACAGAAATGCAAGCCTCATGTAACCCCGACTGGACCACAGCAGTCGTTCTCCCCTTGAGAGGCTTACGCTGACCATCGCTATGCTCAGTGCCCAGGACCTTATTAGGCTTACCAAAGCCTCACCATGGTCACACTCTCCTGGGTACAGTAAGACCATACTCACAGCCCCTCGCTTTAAGCTTACCCAGGACCCTCCAATACACACACACACACACACACACACACACACACACACACACACACACACACACACACACACACACACACACACACACACACACACACACACACACACACACACACACACACACACACACACACACAACCTAGAGCCCGATAAGGCTTACTGTGACTCCCTTCAGACAGTAGACACACTATCCTGGGCACTGAACTGATTGGCAGGCTCAGAGGCTCAGTAATGGGAAGAAGAAGGCTGGACCCCATTTCTCCATTTAGGCATTCCTCAGCCTGGTTCTGTCTTTATCTGACAGAGCTGTTCCCAGGGACTTCTGCAACAGACAGATACTCATTCACTGTGTGTGTGTGCGCATTGTACACACGCATTTGTGTATAACCCCCTCAGATCTGATTTGGGGTTATATAAACACAATTCTAATGGTGCCTGCTGTGTTTCTGGGGGCCTGCTCTGCGCTGGAGATAGGGCTCTCTGAATTTTCTCTGTGAATACTCTTATTCCAATACCACCTCTCCTCAAGCAGTCCCGGCTCATACCACATCACTTTTTATTTTTTCAAAATAAAAAAAGTCCTTTCATGTGCTGCTTTCATTTCGCCTTGTGCACTTTTACTCCTCACACATTATCAAATTGCCTGGGAAAATCACATTTTCTCTCACTTCAGAGGAAACCTTGTAATTAAAAGGACTGTGTATCAATGAGCGAATCATCAATGGTGATCATCAGGCTTGAATATACATCATGTTTTTAAATGTTGTTCAAATGGACTGATTAGACATGTTTTTTTTTCTCTCCTGGATACTACGCTGAAAAACTAGCTTTGCCTATCAGGAATATCAGTCATGGAAAATAACAACCTTTTTCCCGTCATTGAAGGGATGGGAAACCATATCCAAGTCTAGGACAAAAAGGCTTCTCAACAGTTTTTACCCCCATAAGACTCCTGAACAGGTAATCAAATGGCTACCCAGACTATTTGCATTATGTTCCCCCCTAACCCCTCTTTTACGCTACTGCTACTCTCTGTTCATCATATATGCATAGTCACTTTAACCATATCTACATGTACATACTACCTCAATCAGCCTGACTAACCGGTGTCTGTATGTAGCCTCACAACTTTTATAGCCTCGCTACTGTATATAGCCTGTCTTTTTACTGTTGTTTAATTTCTTTACTTACCTATTGTTCACCTAATACCTTTTTTTGCACTATTGGTTAGAGCCTGTAAGTAAGCATTTCACTGTAAGATCATTTCACAAAGTCACCTGTTGTATTCGGCGCACGTGACAAATAAACTTTGATTTGATATCTTGTTGCTAAGGTGCAGATTTTTAAGACCGAGCTCACCGTCTTTCATCACGAAAGCAAAGAACCAGGGAACTTCTGAACTTCTCTTCACTCATATCAGTCCGATCAACCAATCTCTGCCATGTGCACTGTTAAGAGCCTACTTTATAATGTCTTCCCATGTTACATACTCTAGAACATGTGTTAAACTCATTCCACAGAGTGTATGCTGGGTTTCGCTACTCCCTTGTATATGATTGATGAATTAAGGTCACTGATTAGTGAGGAACTCCCCTCACCAGACTGTCTAGGTCTTCATTTAAGGGAAAAAAACTAAAACCAGCAGACACTAGGCCCTCCATGGAATGAGTTTGACACCCCTGCTCAAGAATGTCTTCCCATGCTACACTCCTTGATAAGTCTGATCCTTCTCAGACACATCACTTTGTCTTACTTAGGGAATCAGTCCTTTATCCACCGTGAGATTGGTGAGGCAGCTAGAGTTAGCAGCATTCAGCCTCCTCTCTGTCTTATAGAACTTGGCACTAACTGCAGCACTGCAGCTTTGGAAAAATGGTTAAGAACTTCTGATCATTTTGTTGTGTAGTTTTCCTCTTTCCACCTGGAACCACTTACCAGTATGTGCAGTGGGGAACCCTTCAGAGAAGGCTTAAGCATCTATACAAATATGTTTAATTTTAATTTCATATTTTCAATAATATTCTAATTGTTTTATTATTTTCAATAATATTCTGATTTAATATCTTCATTTTTGTCTTTAAAAGGAAAGGGTGAACACTGAAGAGAAAGAAATATTCAATCAGGATTTTTCTTTGAGGTCTCTGGGGAGATACATCTAGCTAGCTAAGTCAGCAGTTGACTAGGCGCTCAGAAGCTAGATTAAAGGCATCTGCTATTCAACTGTATATGGGCAGAATTTTACAGTGACAACAGACTAAACCAATTACATTTTGACTTGCAATGGGTGGGACCATTTTAACATAAGCGTATGGAAACTTCCACCTTCTTGAAGGCCGACAGGTCACTTGCACAACAGCAAGCACTAGTTTTCCCAAGGTCTCGCTAGCTAGCTTTTATTGTAGGCTAGTGTGCAGCGGCTGCAGCAGGTGTTAACGAAGAGGATATTGTTGATAATTTGTTAGCTTCGCCCTATTAAATTTGAACTTTCATCAATAAGTTCAGTTTCAAATGATCATCATCTGGTGAGTGGGACTGTATCTTTTATTGCAGCTCGCTTGCTGTTGTTAGCCAACACTTTGAAGATAACTGTTGCGTTTAAACTTCAGATAATTTCTTTGTGTGCTGAACATGAAAAATATGTTTGAAAGGGGAAGTAATAGTTGTACATTTCGATTGGGAAATGCTTAGCCTAATGGTTGGGTTTTTGTATTCTTATGATTGGGACCTACTGCCTTATTATGTCTGAGTGAATGTGCTTTTACTAAAAGTGTGCTTTCCTACATGGAGTTTGCTGCATATTACAGTCGCTGTCCGTTCAGCATCACAAACTTGACACACTCACATCCTTTGATGTGTCACTGTTATTGTTACACTTTTGCTGAGTGTGCTAGTGATGGCATTCGGCTACAATAGGATGTGTAAGCAGTGTGGTTGAGGTTGCTGGTAGCATTATCCATGCTCGTGCTGAATCTGTGTGAGTTGCAGCCCAAAGCGTGGCTCAGGATCAGGCCTGTTCGATTCAGTTGGGCAAATTAAGTGCCCAGGACAGTGTGTCTACTGTCTGAAGGGAGTCTCAGTAAGCCTTATCGGGCTCTAGGTTGTCTATGTGTGTGTGTGTGTGTGTGTTGGAGGGTCCTGGGTAAGCTTAAAGCGAGGTGCTGTGAGTATGGTCTTACTGTACCCAGAAGAGTGTGACCATGGTGAGGCTTTGGTAAGCCTAATAAGGTCCATCAGATGACCTGGCCACCACAATCACCCGACCGCAACTAAATTGAGATGATTTGGACTGCTAAGTGAAGGAAAAGCAGCCAACAAGTGCTCAGCATATGTGGGAAAGCATTCCAGGTGAAGCTGGTTGAGAGAATGCCAAGAGTGTGAAAAGCTGTCATCAAGGCAAAGGGTGGCTACTTTGAAGAATCTCAAATCTAAAATATATTTATTGGATATTGTTGGATATTGTTTGGATATTTCATGATTCCATATGTGTTCAAATTAAATGTTATTTGTCACATGCGCCGAATACAACAGTTGTAGACCTTACGGTGAAATGCTTACTTACAAGCCCTTAAACCAACGGTGCAGTTTTAAGAAAAATGTGTTAAGTAAAAAATAAAAATGTAATTAACAAATAATTAAACAGCAGCAGTAAAATAACAATAGCGAGGCTATTTACAGTACAGGTGGTACCGGTAGAGAGTCAATGTGCGGGGGCACCGGTTATAGGGCAAAGTGTAAACCTAATTCTGTCATCAGGGCAGGACCCACTAATTTCATTCGTACTGACAAAAAATAAATACCACATTATCCCTGTCAATAGTCGGAGTAGGACGATGACAGAGCATCGTGCCCCAGCCTGTCAGGATGTTAATTTTCTCACTGACAAACTACATTCCTTTGCTGTGATGATTTATTTGATTAATTCTTGTCTCTCACATGATCTATTCAGCTCTCCTATGTCCTGCTCCCAGAGATCAACCAAGTGCTATTTGAACTAGCCCTGCCGTCACTATTTAGAAATTGGGACCACATATGCATTTGCCTGTTGTCTTTTTTTTGTGGTTTTTCTCTTACACAGTCTAGCCCATTTTAGAGTTCAACACCCACTACAGATATACATGCTTGTTTGAGCATCTCAAAGACTAAATTCAATGTAGAATCAGGTTAACAGGTGACAGGTTATTTTACTATTGTAACATGCAGTGGCAGAATTCTACTGAAATGAGACAATCATGCCAAAACAGGATTCAAAATTGAATTCACTTACAGAGAGATAGTTAATTAAACATTAGCTTCCTGATTAGGCACATTGATTTTTACAGTATTAGCTGGCAAGTCTAGTCAACTGTGACATTGGATAGCTTCCAATAAATTGGCTAAATGGTCAACGGAGTTACGACGATCGTCAAAGGTTAGTATTCATTTTATCTATATTTCTGCTTTTTGTGACACCTCTCTTTGGTTGGAAAATGGCTGAATGCTTTCTGTGACTAGTTGCTGACCTAACATATGTTCTGATTTATTATTATTGGACCATGCTGGTCATTTATGAACATTTGAACATCTTGGCCATGTTCTGTTATAATCTCCACCCGGCACAGCCAGAAGAGGACTGGCCACCCCACATAGCCTGGTTCCTCTCTAGGTTTCTTCCTAGGTTTTGGCCTTTCTAGGGAGTTTTTCCTAGCCACCGTGCTTCTACACCTGCATTGCTTGCTGTTTGGGGTTTTAGGCTGGATTTTTGTACAGCACTTTGAGATATCAGCTGATGTACGAAGGGCTATATAAATAATTTTGATTTGATTTGGCATGTTTCTACTAACTTTTGTTGTACTTTTTAAAAACTTTTCGTCTGGACCTAGTGCACGCGCCTTGAGCATTCGGATTACTGCAAACCATGCAATAATCTGAGTACGGCTCTCAGACAACAAATACATATACTGTATCCACCATGTTGGAGTCAACAGAAGTCAGAAATAACATTATAAATATTAACTTACCTTTGATGATCTTCATCAGAATGCACTCCCAGGAATCCCAGTTCCACAATAAATGTTTGATTTGTTCGATAATGTGCGTTTGGTCAAAAAATCTAAACTCACTAGTCTGCGTTCACTAGTTGCAGAAGAAATGTCTAAAAGTTCCATGGCAGTCCATAGAAACTTGTCAAACGATGTATGGAATCAATCTTTAGGATGTTTTTAACATAAATCTTCAATAATATTCCAACAGGAGAATTCCATTGTCTTCAGAAAAGCAAAGGAACGGGAGATACCTCTCATGTGAAATGCGCGTGACCAGCGCGTGACTGCTGGCAGACCTCTGACTCAATCCCCTCTCATTCAGCCCCCCTTCATAGTAGAAGCATCAAACAAGTTTCAAAAGACGGTTGACATCTAGTGGAAGTGCAAGATGACCAATATCCTACTGTATCTTCTATAGAGGCTGAGTTGAAAATCGACCAACATCAGATTTCCCACTTCCTGGTTGGATTTTGTCTCAGGTTTTTGCCTGCCATATGAGTTCTGGTATACCCACAGACATCATTCAAACAGTTTTAGAAACTTCAGAGTGTTTTCTATCCAAATATAATAATAATATGCATATATTAGCAACTGGGACTGAGGAGCAGGCCGTTTACTCTGGGCACCTTATTCATCCAAGCTACTCAATACTGCCCCCCAGTCATAAGAAGTTTTAAGAGGTGTGTCTTTTTCAGGTGGATGCAAGCTGGAGTTTGAGAACAGAAGATGGCCGACCTTCCACAAGATCAGCTGTCAATGGATTTGCCGCCTTTCACCCATGTGGGCATAGCTTACTTCGGCCCCATAGAGGTGAAGCGAGGCCAAGTTCATGTGAAGTGGTGTGATCTTCACTTGCCTTGTGAGTCGAGCTGTCCATCTAGAAGTTGCTAGCTATCTGGATACCGATTCCTGCCTCAATGCCCGGCGCAGGTTCATCTGTCGAAGGGGCGCAGTAACAAGTGTCAGAACAGACAATGGCACCAACTTTGTTGGAACACAGAGAGCTAGGAGAAGCTCTGAAAGAGCTGGATCACAACACGATTCAAAATAAATTACTGAAGGAAGGAGTGACATGGTCATTCAACCCTCCTTCTGGAGCCCACCATTGGGGGGGTATGGGAGAGGTTGATCCGACTGGTGAAAAATATCCTCAATTCAGTCCTTAAAGAGCAATACTGGATGATGAGGCTTTACAGACAGCCTTGTGTGAAGTTGAGGTGATTATGAACGACATACCAATCACAACTGTAACAAATGACCCTAATGATCTAGAACCCCTGACTCCGAACCATCTGCTTCATCTGAAGCAAAGCCAGTCCTGCTACCAGGACTATTCCAGAGAAGCGACCTATACTCCCGAAGGAGATGGAAGCAAGTACAATATATCTCTGACCTATTCTGGAAGAGATAGATCAGGAAGTATCTTCCACTTATGCAGGAGTGGAACAAGTGGAACAAGACTAAGAGAAACTTCAGTCCTGGTGACCTTGTTGTCATCGTCGATGACACCACCCCAAGGAACTCTTGGCTAATGGGGCGTGTGGTGGAGGCTTTGCCAGGGGCCAATGGTCTTGTCCGGAGCGTCATGGTTAAGACCAAGACCAATAATAAACTCTGTCTGCTCCTTGAGGCGGCGGAGTGAGATACACACATACATACATACATTACATACACAGTGCTCCATCTTTGAATCATGCGCACCTCTGATTCGTTGATGTCAAACTCTTACGTTCTTTGACTTCGTAGCCATACATTTTTGGAAGTTGAACACCTGAACACCTCAACTCAGACTGAGATCTATGGACTCTTTTCCTAGATGGCACCTTGTATATTTCTATGTAGCTATGAACTGTAATAGTGCTCTGGTATAGAATGTTTTGTGTATTGGCTCTACATTTTGAATATTAAGTAATTGTTGTGCATTCAGTGCAGTTAACAATTAGGGGCCGGTATTATAGAACAGATTTGGACATATTTGTATAAAAGACAGAACATACAGAGCTCCATGTACGTTTGAGTAAATATATTAAATATGAATGTATATGATGAAATATTAGGTACGTACCTTTTTATGATTTATATGTATTCATTTGTTGTTAGTTTTTGCCCCCCCTCTCGCCCATTCGTTGTACTGTGGTAACTGTGTTAGGATAAAGGCAGGAAATTGGGCCTTCGGGGGGAGGAGTCCTAGCTAGACACTGGAGCGGTATAGCCTTTTGACCATACAGACATACAAACAGGTCATATTATGTATTTCCCATGTCAATTAATCTATGCATTAAATTGATTGGAGAATATTTTTTTTTGTTAGAAATACAGTGAGGGAAAAAAGTATTTGATCCCCTGCTGATTTTGTACGTTTGCCCACTGAAAAGGAAATGATCAGTCTATCATTTTAATGCTGGGTTTATTTGAACAGTGAGAGACCGAATAACAACAAAGAAATGCAGAAAAATGCAGAAAAACGCAAGTCAAAAATGTTATAAATTGATTTGCATTTTAATGAGGAAAATAATATTTGACCCCTCTGCAAAACATGACTTAGTACTTGGTGGCAAAACCCTTGTTGTCATTTACAGAGGTCAGACGTTTCTAGTAGTTGGCCACCAGGTTTGCACACATCTCAGAAGGGATTTTTGTCCCACTCCTCTTTGGAGATCTTCTCCAAGTCATTAAGGTTTTGAGGCTGACGTTTGGCAACTCGAACCTTCAGCTCCCTCCACAGATTTTCTATGGGATTAAGGTCTGGAGACTGGCTAGGCCACTCCAGGACCTTAATGTGCTTCTTCTTGAGCCACTCCTTTGTTGCCTTGGCCGTGTGTTTTGGGTCATTGTCATGCTGGAATACCCATCCACGACCCATTTTCAATGCCCTGGCTGAGGGAAGGAGGTTCTAACCCAAGATTTGATGGTACATGGCCCCGCCCATCGTCCCTTTGATGCGGAGAAGTTGTCCTGTCCCCTTAGCAGAAAAACACCCCCTTTCCACCTCTATTTTTGACGGTGGGATGGTGTTCTTGGGGTCATAGGTAGCATTCCTCCTCCTCCAAACACGGCGAGTTGAGTTGATCCCAAACAGCTCCATTTTGGTCTCATCTGACCACAACACTTTCACCCAGTTGTCCTCTGAATCATTCAGATGTTCATTGGCAAACTTCAGACGGGCATGTATATGTGCTTTCTTGAGCAGGGGGACCTTGCGGGCGCTGCAGGATTTCAGTCCTTCATGACGTAGTGTGTTACCAATTGTTTTCTTGGTGACTATGGTCCCAGCTGCCTTGAGATCATTGACAAGATCCTCCCGTGTAGTTCTGGGCTGATTCCTCACCGTTCTCATGATCATTGCAACTCCACAAGGTGAGATCTTGCATGGAGCTCCAAGCCGAGGGAGATTGACAGTTCTTTTGTGTTTCTTACATTTGCGAATAATCGCACCAACTGTTGTCACCTTCTCACCAAGCTGCTTGGCGATGGTCTTGTAGCCCATTCCAGCCTTGTGTAGGTCTACAATCTTGTCCCTGACATCTTGGAGAGCTCTTTGGTCTTGGCCATGGTGGAGAGTTTGGAATCTGATTGATCGATTGCTTCTGTGGACAGGTGTCTTTTATACACTTAACAAACTAAGATTAGGAGCACTCCCTTTAAGAGTGTGCTCCTAATCTCAGCTCGTTACCTGTATAAAAGACACCTGGGAGAAAGAAATCTTTCTGATTGAGAGGGGGTCAAATACTTATTACCCTCATTAAAATGCAAATCAATTTATAACATTTTTGATATGCGTTTTTCTGGATTTTGTTGTTATTATTCTGTCTCTCACTGTTCAAATAAACCTACCATTAAAATTATAGACGGATCATTTCTTTGTCAGTGGGCAAACGTACAAAATCAGCAGAGGATCAAATACTTTTTCCCTCACTTTAAGAATAATTAACCTTTTTGTTTCACCATATCCCTGGATCTCATTAAATGTTTTGGCCGTTTGGAAACCTTGAATGTGGACTGTTTGCGTACGAAACAACCCCGCTTTCAGGCTAGGGCAGTCCGCTTTCAGGCTCGGGCAGTGGCTATGGTAAAGAGGAAAGGAAGCCACTACACCAGCTGTAGGTACAGATAACGTGATCAGCAGAGATAGTACCATGTATGGTACACAAGTTTTGATTGGTTTACAGTTTAGTTCTCAGTGGCGTTTTGAATGTCCAGCTAGTGAACATAAAAGCATTTAGAAAAATGTGCGAGAATTGACTTTGCCAACAAACGGAAATGTGTTCAGAAGAAATAAATATACACAATATGTCAAAGTCAGCTCCTCCCTCGACAGAGATCAATCATCTCGAAAACAAAATCACATAATTTGCTATGGCCCACCACCTATTTGGTACAATGTGTTGGAAGATTTTATTTCCCCCACTGAAGTCCTGGGTCCAATATACAAAGTTCTCCAATGAGTATGTCTGTTGAATGAATTTCAAGGTTGAAGATTGAGGTCGGAGAACTTTGATTCCATTCTTCCATCTCTAGCATGGGTGAATCTCAAAAGCATGAAGATAATCTGTAGCACTAACACCATTGGTAGGAAGTGGCCAAACCATTATGTTAATATAGATTAATAACTATCTATAAATCATTTGCTCAGACATTGATTGTGAGATGAAAAGCTATTTTAGTGAATTCAATTTTTCACATTACATTTGATCACTTTAGACTGTGGAAAGCAACAAAAGAAGGGTAGCTAGCGCAACACATGCTAATGACTTGATGGTTTCAAAATATGTTCTTTCTTCCTGCCACAAGGCATTCTGATATTTGGAGTCCACTAGCATATCCACTACAACAGTAATATGTAAATTACTTACGTCAGTAGCCATGAAGTGCTTTGAAAGGATGGTCATGGCTTACATAAACAGCATCCTCCCGAATACCCTAGTCCTACTCTACAATTCTCATACAACCCCAACAGATCCACAGATGATGCAATCTCAATCACACTGCCCTTTCCCACCTGGACAAAAGGAACACCTATGTGAGAATGCTGTTCATTGACTACAGCTCAGCGTTCAACACCATAGTGCCCACAAAGCTCATCACTAAGCTAAGGACCCTGGGACTAAACACCTCCTTCTGCAACTGGATCCTGGACTTCCTGACTGGCCGCACCCAGGTGGTAAGGGTAGGCAACAACACGTCTGCCACGCTAATCTTCAACACTGACTCCCATCAGTGGTGTGTACTTATTGCCCTCCTGTACTCACTGTTCACTCACGACTGCGTGGCCAAAAACGACTCTAACACCATCATTAAGTTTGCTGACGACACAACAGTGGTAGGCCTGATCACCGACAATGATGAGACAGCCTATAGGGAGGAGGTCAGAGAACTGTCATTGTGGTTCCTGGACAACAACCTCGCCATCAATGTGAGCAAGATAAAAGAGCTGATCGTGGACTACAGGAAAAGGTGGGCTTAACAGGCCCCCATTAACATCGACGGGGCTGTAGTGGTCGAGAGTTTCAAGTTCCTTGGTGTCCACATCACCAACGAACTATCATGGTCCAAACACACCAAGACAGTCGTGAAGAGGGCACCACAAACTCTTTTCCCCCTCAGGAGACTGAAAGAGATTTGGCATGGGTCCCCAGATTCTCAAAAAGTTCTACAGCTGCACCATCGAGAGCATCCTGACCGGTTACATCACCACCTGGTATGGCAAATGCTCGGCATCTGACCGTAAGGTGCTAAAGAGGGTAATGCGTACGGCCCATCCAGGACCTATATAATAGGCGGTGTCAGAGGAAAGCCCATAAAATTGTCAGAGACTCCAGTCACCCAAGTCGTAGACTGTTTTTTTCTGCTACCACACAGCAAGCGGTACCGAAACGCCAAGTCTAGGACCAAAAAGCTCCTTAACAGCTTCTACCCCCAAGCCATAAGACTGCTGAACAATTAATCAAATGGCCACCGGACTATTTACATTTACATTTGTTTTGTGCATTGCTGCTACTCGCTGTTTATTACCTATGCATTGTCACTTCACCCCTACCTACATGTACAATTTCCTCAATGAACCTGTACCCCAGCACACTGACTCGGTACCCTTGCATATAGCCTCGGTGTTTTATTATTTTTACTTTAGTTTAGTTGGTAAATATTTTCTTACCTCTTCTTGAACTGCACTGTTGGTTAAGGGCTTGTACGTAAGCATTTCATGGTAATGTCGACACTTGTTTTCGGCGCATGTGACAAATAAAGTTTGATTTGATTTTAATATAATGCTATTGTATATGACAGATAAATAATATCTGTATATTATTCCATTTAAAATAACTCCACCATTTAACTGTAACCGCCCAATGTTTCTACATTTCTATGAAATATATGACCTATAGTTACTTACAATATGAGTGAAATAGTTTTCCTTCCAAAAGATCATATTTAAGTAGGTTTAAAAGAAGCTTTTCTGTGTTGGAATGTTGTGTGCAGACCCCAACAACAGAATGGTGTGTGCAGACCCCAACAACAGAATGGTGTGTGCAGACCCCAACAACAGAATGGTGTGTGCAGACCCCAACAACAGAATGGTGTGTGCAGACCCCAACAACAGAATGGTGTGGGCAAATACCGGTCATTAAAAATAGTAATGCAAGTAGATCGCTGATTGACCAACTCATCCTCCTCTAGACTGCTGATTGACCAACTCATCCTCCTCTAGACTGCTGATTGACCAACTCATCCTCCTCTAGACTGCTGATTGACCAACTCATCCTCCTCTAGACTGCTGATTGAACAGCTCATCCTCCTCAGGGAGCTGACTGCATTTTTTGTTTTTTTAAGTGTTTTTTTTAAACTCAGATTTATACCATGGCCACAAAGACGAATATAGGACGAGTCAACAACATCATTTTGATATGAGTTAACAGATTATGAACTTTTAAAAGTGATATTTTCACTGGGCAGTTACTTTAAAATGACAAAATCTTTATATGTTTTTGGGAAACTCACCCCCAATTAGTTAAAGTCAGCGACCTCTAATATGAAATACACCATTTGTACAGTGTCATAGCTACAGTAGCTAACTTCAGATTCTGAATCTATGATGCCTATTTAGTCTGATAGACAAAGCCCAAGTACAATCAAAGTAACTATAAATATGACATAAGAGGGTTAGAAAATCGCACATTTCAAAAAATTCCACTCGTTATAATTTCTCCGTTGTGAGGATATAAAGGCTTTGTACTACTGTACAATGGGTTCAATTGAATCAGGCTATTCGGGACATTATTTGATTCACAGGTAGTGTGGAACTCGAGCAGCTGAATACATATATTAAATTGTATCACAGTATAACCTGCAATTTTCTCCTTCAGTGTTGTAAGAGCATGGCAGAGTGAGTCTATTGTGAGAGTGCATTATGGTAGGGATAATATAGCCTTGTAAAAAGCCCATGTCCAACAGTCACAGTGTACCAGGTGAATACCAGACTGAAACAGGCATTATCACCTGGAACCAGCCAGAGAAAAGGCTTCTTTCACTGAAACCAAAACAGGGTTAATTCACAGCAAGCATGCACGCGTATACGTACACATGGGGTTTCCGAGTAGCGTAGCGGTCTAAGGCACTGCATCTCAGTGCTAGAGGCATCACTATAGACCCTGGTTCGATTCCAGGCTGTATCACAACTGGCTGTGATTGGGAGTCCCATAGGGCTGGCGCCCAATAGGCCCAGCGTCATTCGGGTTAGGGTTTGGCTGGGGTAGGTCTTCTTTGTAAATAAGAATTGCTCTTAACTAACTTGCCTTGTTAAATAAAAAATATAAAATAATAATAATACTGTACATGTGTACACACACAATCCCATCACAATAGATTGAATGTAATGGATTGTTGATCGAGATGCCATTCATCAAGACAAATGCTCGTTGCCTTTGAAACACACAATGTAATTTGTTTGGACATCCTCGCAGTATATTGCCATACAGTCCGGGTGTTAGAGTGAAATATTTTCGACAACTGATCTCCCCATTCTAAATTACCACGATATGGTTCCTACACTGCATGAAAACATGAAACAGCCATCTCATGTATATTCCATTGGCCTGCTGGCTGGCATGACATTGCCACAGGGGTGTTTTGCATGTGTTTACTTTAGGAGAGAGATCCTCCAGAAGCCAGGGGATCTCAGCCTTCCACAAAATTATGCGACGATAATGTGAGACTTCTCCTAAGAGAAACCAGCTATAAAGAGCAATAAAGGAATGCGCCTATCAGCTGTTCCAATAAGTAAATAAGTAGAGCGACCGGGACATTGTATATACAGTATAGTGCAAATTAATTGAGAGATCAGAGAGGGGAACCCCCCGGAGGATTCTGACCACTCAGAGACACAGCCAGGGGTGTGAAAGGTTGCTACATTGGTGGCGGAGGTATCGCTGAAGATACATTGTGTGCAAGGACCACCAGAGAGCAGGCTGGGCTCACGGATAGTAGCCCAACAAGGCATGTGAGACAAGGTAACCAGAGGCAATTAAACCGATGACTGTACTAATGAGATTTTCTTTCCCCTATAAAAGAGAGGATGGAACCAGCAGAGGGGGGAAGACAAACTATCTCTGTAGAATGGCTACCAAGAGAGGGGAGCTATCGAAGAAGATCCATTAAGACGGTGACAAATCTGTGATTGTTATTATAGTTTAGAGATAATCGTCTTGTGTTCCTGTTTCATCTAAAGAAGAAGATGTATGTTGTTCCTTGGGGGATTCTCATTGATTGTGTTTGTATTGTCAGAAATCTGTCAATGGAGAACTGTGTTCAATCAGGAAAACCTACTCCTGACTCATTTATTCCACCTTTCCGCTTTAGAGTGACACCAAATTACTTGGTAAGCTCACAATTGTTTACTGATGACACACAGTCAAACATTTAGTTTACACTGAGTCGCTGTTGGCCTATTGTCTGTAAGATATTGTCTGTTTCCAATATCATGTACAGTTGAAGTCGGAAGTTAACATACCTTAGCCAAATACATTTACACTCAGTTTTTCACAATTCCTCAAATTTAATCGTGATAAAGATTCCCTGTCTTAGGTGAGTTAGGATCACCACTTTATTTTAAGAAAGTGAAATGTCAGAATAATAGCAGAGTGAATGATTTATTTCAGCTTTTGGGAAGACCCATTTGCGACCAAGCTTTAACTTCCTGACTGATGTCTTGAGATGTTGCTTCAATATATCCACATCGTTTCCCCACCTCATCATGCCATCTATTTTGTGAAGTGCACCATTCCCTCCTGCAGCAAAGCACCCCCACAACATGATGCTGCCACCCCCGTGCTTCACGGTTGGGATGGTGTTCTATGCCTTGCAAGCCTCCCCCTTGTTCCTCCAAACATAACGATGATCATTATGGCCTAACAGTTCTATTTTTGTTTCATCAGACCAGAGGACAGTTCTCCAAAAATATGATATTTATCCTCATGTGCAGTTGCAAACTGTAGTTTTTTTTTTATGGCGGTTTTGGAGCAGTGGCTTCTTCCTTGCTCAGTGGTCTTTCAGGTTATGTCGATATTGGACTCGTTTTTACTGTGGATATAGATACTTGTGTACCTGTTTCCTCCAGCATCTTCACAAGGTCCTTTGCTGTTGTTCTGGGATTGATTTGCAGTTCTCGCACCAAAGTATGTTCATTTCTAGGAGACATAACGCATCTCCTTCCTGAGCGGTATGACGGCTGCGTGGTCCCATGGTGTTTATTCTTGCGTACTGTTGTTTGTTCAGATGAACGTCGTACCTTCATGCATTTGGAAATTGCTCCCAAGGATTAACCAGACTTGTGGAGGTCTACAAATGATTTATTTTCATTTTCCAATGATGTCAAGCAAAGAGGCACTGAGTTTGAAGTTAGGCCTTGAAATATATCCACAGGTACACCTCCAATTGACTCAAATGATGCCAACTAGCCTATCAGAAGCTTCTAATGCCATGGCATAATTTTCTGGATTTTTCCAAGCTGTTTAAAGGCACAGTCAATTTAGTGTATGTACACTTCTGACCCACTGGAATTGTGATACAGTGAAATAATCTGTCTGTAAACATTTGTTGGAAAAATGACTTGTGTCATGCCAAAACTATAGTTTGTTAACAAGACATTTGTGGAGTGGTTGAAAAACGAGTTTTAATGACTCCAACCTAAGTGTATGTAAACTTTCGACTTCAACTGTATATTGCAAGAAAGAAGCAGTTTATTCTGAATAGCTGCGTATGGACAAACATATTTTATGCTGCATTGTTCAAAGTATGAGTGACAAAGTGTTTGTGACACGATATTGATTCAGCTGAAGGATAATTTGCAAATCTAAGAATTACAACCCGCATATTTGCGCTGGTCAGTTTTGATATTCCATTTGATAAAAGCAGTAGCGGTCAATATTTTTTACTCAAACCCCATCCTAGCTCAAGTACCACATTCAGCATATTTCCTATGTAGATGAGTGCTCATGGAAAATGTAAAAAATGATCTATTCTGTTCCTGTCTTAATGAGCAGAAATGGACATCGATTCCCTCAGAAACAGAAATTCAAAAAGCGGTCTGAGGATAATACACGTCCTTACCTTTTCATTGATTAGCCTTCAACCATATTTGACTACACATCTTTAGAAAATAACAGAATATGGTCAGGGAAAGGATTTATGCCCTGACAGGTTCTTTCTTCTGGAAGTGGTGGTTAAGGGAAAGCCTTGTTCCAGCTTACGTGTGTGTCTGTGTCCAGCATTTAATACACCATCCCAATACGACTCCAAGGACTAGAGACAATAAAGGAGATATTGTACAGACTCACTATACAGTCAGTCCACTGTAACACATTTATAAATGTGTTCTCCTAGATTTTCATTTTATTTAACCATTCCTTTGGGGGACATAGCAGCCTTGCAAATAACATTAAAGTATTTATTATTATGCAGTGATGTCTAGTTGAACGGTAGTGATGTGCTGTTAAATATGCATGATTAAAAAACAACATATTGAAACACATTGACCTTGGTTGTGGTTTTCGTTAATTTACTCTTCTTTCTGCATTTCTATATTGTAACTCATTTTCTTATGATGCAGTTCTCCGTCTCCTGCTATTTCACCAATATCTGTCATTGTTTCCTATTCTCTGATATGTACAGTATGACTGCACACACACACACACACAGACACAGACACACACACACACACACACACACACACACACACACACACACACACACACACACACACACACACACACACACATAACTCAGAGACGCAGGGCATGGTCACCTTGCTCCACATTAGCATGCTTTCTTCACTTGCAGCAGAATTATTAGCATTCTGAGAAGAGAATGGAGGCCAGAGGCCAGGGAGAAAACATGAAAACACAGCCAAATAGAGAGAAAGGAAATTATTTGTTGGGAAGTGTAAATAACAAGGTGGGTTAAGCTGTGCATGTAAATAACTGATGACTTGTGGTCAATGGGCTTTAAATGGGGCTTAAGTATGGTGGCCCTAAGGAGCAAACCAGCTTTCAAAATAATAGCCAATGAAGTTTGGTAAAAGGCTGCAAACTTTGATAAAATCCTGCAGAATATTTTGGCATGCAAAGTTCAGTAAAAAACTGTGAAATATTTCCAAGACTTACAAATTATTTCAAAGACCTATTATTTTGAGAGATGGTTTGCTCCTTAGGGCCACCGTAGTGTGGTCATAACTCTGTATTTCATGACCTTTGCTATTAGCAATATTTCCTCACTTTGTTAGAAAGTATGTAGTGAAGCATATCCTCAAGCATAGATTGAATACAATCTCCTGGTGTTTATGTGACTCCATAAATGTTTCCTTTTAAGGCCAAAGTGTCATGGTTCCACCTCCCACCAGAGGGTGGCTGAGACCGTCCTAGAGACATTAACGACACTCAAGTGTGTCCTACTTACTCATTATGATTTCCCTGTTAAAAGAGGTATGTTTTCAGGTTGTTTTTTTTTTGCAGAAGCTTGAATTGTTTACCGTGTGCGTTCTTTTACTGGTTTTCGAGACTTTGTTTTTTTCAAGTGCACTGTGATCCTGCGACTACCGTTTCTCATTGAAGTTTTATGTTTATCCTTAACCACTGATTCCTTGTCTCGTCTCTTCTCTGCACCTGGGTCCAACCTCACCATGCCACAAAGGGGATGTACAGTATGTCTTGTTATGGTACAGTTGACTACTTATCTCACTGACATTGTGCCTGAACATCCAATGAGTAGTTATTTACCACTCAAACAAAAGTGTTTGATTTCTGAATGTACTATATTGGTTTATCAGGATGGAGCTTTGATATATAATAAATGTATCTTCTTGAGAGTTTAATGACAGCGCCAGAATTATTAGAAGTGCTTTACGAGAGCAATATCTCTTTTCCAGACGTAATTATTCATAGCGAAGGCTTTCAACGTACTGTCTTCAACACACACACACACAGTCATGTGCAGCTAACCTTGTGGGGACACAACTTCTGGTCCCCACAAGAATAGTTAAACACGTCCACACACGGTCTGCTAACACTGATTTGTTGCTGCCTCTTTTACCCAGACAGAGCCATGTAAGGACAGCTGATTTAGGTAGTACTAATGTGCTAGCCACATATCCCTGTGCCCAGAATTAATGATCAACTCCTTCACAACAGTAACAAACTCAGACGATTCATCCTGGATTCTGCTGCCGCTGTGCCTTTCCATTAAAATCTCTTTAATTGAATTTCCAATTTTAAAGCATGAAATGTTTTCCTCATCCCATTTCCTCATCTCGCTGATGTCTGTCCTCAACAATGTCTTAAGCAATAAGAATAACTTTTCAGGAGACTGGCAAAAAAAGTGAGAAAAAAAAACAAATCACATTGTTGCCAGAAATATAGCTTGTTAGCGGGTGGAGTGTGTCACTTGGCAGCTCAGATGTGGCAGGTGTGTCGTCCCGCACACATCACCGCATTGACGGTGGTGTGTATTTGTATTCATCTGAAAACAAACTACATACTAATCAATTAGGCTTTCAAGGACTCGATGCTCAGCTTGCCCTGCCTAATCAGATATCTCAGATTTCCCTCTGCCCCCCCAAAAACGTATGAAGTCGCTCTAATTAGAAGGCAATGTCAGCCCACCTCACTCACACCTCACATACAAGAATAGTAAGCTACCTCGTTAACATCTAAGGTCTAAAGATGTATCACATATCAACCTGGCTATGTCGCTAGACACTAACATCACATCTAAGTATTTGCTTTTAGAGATGTGCCACGGTGCCCATTTTAAACATATCACCCCAAAAAACAATGCTAGCTGGCTAACATCACATCTAACAACATATCTGCTTTTAGAGACGAGCCACCATCCCCATTTAATGTTTTTTACATCTCACCCCGGATGAGCTGAGGCGGGGTTATGTCAGCCATTGAAGTTCCCTGGTCCTATCTACTCATGTAATGATCGAACAGCTGTGCCCTTCATGGGAGCAGCTCCAACGACACCGGTGGGTGGATAGCTGCTTCTCTCTGCTTCCCTGGTATTAGCCCTCCACAGTGTTCAGGTAGCAGGAGTAATGAGAGAGGAAATGTTTGGAGAGGAGGAGTGTGGCCTGGGGACACTGTAATTTGTCTGCTGCTCTAGTGTGGAGAAAGGAGTCAGGGGCATCGCTAGGGTAGCACCAGGGTGAGGACAGGGCACAGTAAACACTAACCGCAGATGATGTTACTACGAATTGGTCTGTGGACTCTCAGGGCCACAGTGCAATTGGTGACTGCATATGGGAAGTGGAGAGCTAACATTCTGCATCAGAATGATGCTCGATTCACTTTCCAATACCTATAACCCACTGTAGGTTGAAAAGTAAATAGTTTATACTGTAAGTAATTTATGCTGTGTGGCATATTCTTGCTTTCAGATTTTTTATTTATATATGTAGGCACCTCAAATGTGCTGACATATAGTACACGAGATTGGAGAGTAGCAATCTTTTGACTAAGCATTCTTCCGTCAATGTTGGCATTAGCACTACACTACAGCCCGGCTATGACGATCATTCCTCCACCTTTTGACTCTCCATTAGGTCTCTCCACAGGCCCCTAAAAGGAAGTCACTGCTCCGTGTTTAGGAGTATTCTCTAAGAACAGGAGGGGGGTGTGAGGGGTGTGTGTTCTGGGGCCTGTGGCACGGTTCCGTTTCCCATACTGTGAATGTAATTAAATCCGGGAGCTGCCAGTATTTACTGGCAAGGCGGGCCGCCCCACTCTGTTTCTCAAACAGCCCTCCATCTGTCTGATTGGATTCCTGCTCCCAGGCAGCGCCAGAGTTGACATGGGCACCAAGCGGCCAGCTTTGGGGTCCTCCCAACATGGTTTCGGGCCTTTTTCAGGACAGCACCGGCGAGCCAGAGGGAGAGCAATTCAGCGGCGGTGGTGTGATAAGAATAGAAGCAGGGTTAACCCTCAGGTGGTGTGTTGTGTTTTTCTCTCTGTAAACACTGTGATTAGTATTTACTCTCAGATAAATACTTTCCTGTGATATTAAAACATGTCTGCAGAACAGTGCTTTTTGTTTCAGAGAGGATAGTGTCTGGATGTAAATTGTTCACTGGAAAAGTCAGAGTATAAATGAAGGGACTTGAAAGAAAGGAGAAAGTGTTTGCTCTGTTGAGTTCAAGGGTCTGCTGGTAAATAGACAGGAGGGAGAAAAAAGACAAGTGCAAAATAGGACAGGGACTTGCTTTATTGGCTCACAAAAAAAAATCCCTGTCAATGTGGAATCTGGCAGTTTACCTAAGATCATAACAGAATGGGCTGTGTCCAGGGTGTTTTAGTGATGCTGTATAAATGGTTATGTTCCAGCTGGTTCCTTAGAGGCCATAAGCTGCTGAGTCTCTGTAATGTCTCTCTCTCTCCTATCCTACTCTCGGCTGAGGACACAGAGGATCTGTTGCAGTAACAAACTCACAAATATGTAGAAACACACCCAACAGGGAGAACACACACTCTCTCTCACACACACTTTCCAGCCAAGGTATTAGCCCTGATTCCACAGCTAAATTGTCTGGACGATAAGAGTATAATTCCACTGCGTCCTTGGGTGGGCGACAGAATAAAACTGCTCTGTTGATATGGTACAATAATCACTGTCTCTCTGGGAGGACAGTCATTCTGAACAGTCATTCTCCTGGGTTTATAAAGGATGACGAACAGACTGTCCTCAACCATCAGCACAGAAAGAGACCTGCAGTCACACTTATGGCACCACTTACTTTACCCTGCCGACTACGCCAGGGCGAGAACGAAAAGAGAAAAAAGCAATACCCGCTGATTATGGCAGTTAGGGTACATTGTAGTGGGAAATTGTAGTGCTTAACATGCGGCGAGTGGGACGGGCCCTTTGAGTAGGACCTAGGGAGGCCAAGACCGAAGACTGAGGCTTGTGATTAGCGCTGCCTGGTGCTGGGTCCTGGGATGGAGCTGAGCGAGGGGGCATGTCGACCGCCCGCAGAGCCACTGATTAAATGGCATGCTCTGTACTGTACTCTACCACAGAAGGGGCAGGGTTGGGGAGTAATTGATTACATGTAATCAGTTACAGTTACCAGCAAAAATATTGTAATTAGATTACAAATACTTTTGAAAAACTAGATGATAATTTTAAATTCTGAAAGGATGTTTGCAAAAAAAATTACAATATGATACCTTTCCGTTTTCTTAACTTCTTGACGCTACCCATCCATTAAGCGGGATAATTGTCATCAGCAACCGTTGAATAGCATAGTGCCACAGTCAAATAATATGGCTAAAAATATTAATATTCATGAAATCACATCTTAGCCTTTTGTTAATCCACCTGTCATCGATAGCAATCCAAGCGTTTGCGTAAGTTTATCGATCGCATGACAAAACGTTAAGTACACTTAGTATCAGGTAGCTTGGTCACGAAAATCAGAAAAGCAATCAAATTACTCGTTTACCTTTGATGATCTTCGGATGTTTTCACTCACGAGACTCCCAGTTACACCACAAATGTTCCTTTTGTTCCATAAAGATTATTTTTATATCCAAAATACCTCCATTTGTTTGTCGCGTTATGTTTAGAAATCCACAGGAAAGAGCGGTCACGACAACGCAGACGAAAATTCCAAATAATAGCCATAATGTCCACAGAAACATTGTTTTTAAAATATATATTTGATAATATATCAACCGGGAGTGTAGGTTCTTCAATAGGACAGGGAGAAACAATTCCCGCTTTACTCTGTTGTGCAAAACTCACTCTGAGAGCCCCCACCTATCCACTTACGCAATGTGCTCATTTTTCAAAATAAAAGCCTGAAACTATGTCTAAAGACTGTTGACAACTTAGGGAAGCCATAGAAAAAGGAATCGGGTTGATATCCCTTTAAATGGAGGATAGGCATGCATAGGAACAGAGAGGTTTCAAAATAAGAGGCACTTCCTGATTGGATTTTCCTCAGGTTTTCGCCTGCAATATCAGTTCTGTTATACTCACAGACAATATTCTGACAGTTTTGGAAACTTTAGAGTGTTTTCTATCCTAATCTGACAATTATATTCATATTCTAGTTTCTGGGGCTGAGAAATAGGCAGTTTCAAATGGGTACGTTTTTTAGCCAAAAACAAAAATAATGCCCCCTACACGCAGGTTAAAAGGTTAATGACATTCAATTCAACATTGAAAAAAGGTGCAAGTTAAAATTTGTGCAAGTTAAGTCTGAGTGCACTATGATCAACATTAAATGCCTTTGATGGATCCTTTTTGTCATCTTCTAATCCTAAAGTTATGTTGCTGATTACAATATTGGACAGGTGTCACGCCCTGGTCGAAGTATTTTGTGTTTATCTTCATTTATTTGGTCAGGCCAGGGTGTGGCATGTTTTTTTTATGTGGGGTAAAACACCCCACATAAAAAAAAACATATTGGGATTTTCGTACGTATTGGGATTGTGGCTTAGTGGGGTTTTCTAGGTAAGTCTATGGCTGTCTGAATTGGTTCTCAATTAGAGGCAGGTGCTTATCGTTGTCTCTGATTGGGAACCATATTTAGGCAGCCATATTCTTTGAGTGTTTCGTGGGTGATTGTCCTTAGTGTCCTCTGTGTTAGTTTGCACCAGTTTAGGCTGTTTCGGTTTTCACATTACGTTTATTGTTTTTGTACAGTTCATGTTTCATCATTGTTAAATAAACATGGATCGCAATAGCCACGCTGCATTTTGGTCCGACTCTACTTCAACCGAAGAAAGCCGTAACAACAGGTAACTAGTAACTGTAACAAATTACATTTAGAATGTAACCTACCCACAATTGTGTTTTCTCTATATCCTGTTAGTTCACATGCCTTAAGACCATGATATCAGTGGATGCTCCTCGGAGGAAGGGGAGAACCATCCTCCTCAGTGATGAAAATATATTTTTTAAACAGATAAAACAATAGTAAATATATTCACGACACCAAATACTTGATTAAAACACATTATTTTGCAAAGGTCTACAGTAGCCTTAAAATAAAACTTCAGGCTAGGGTCTATTTTTCTTAATTTTCACCTGACTGAAGTGCCCAAAGTAAACTGCCTGTTGCTCAGGCCCTGAAGTCAGGATATGCATATAATTGGTATCATTGGAAAGAAAACACTGAAGTTTGTAGAAATGTTAAAATAATGTAGGAGACTATAACACAATAGATATGGTAGGAGAAAACCCAAAGAAAAACCAACCAGAATTTTTTTTTTCTAGCTCCCAGTATGCAATTCCTATGGCTTCCACTGGGTGTCAGTAGTCTTTGTTCAAGGTTTCAGGCTTGTTTCTTCCCAAACGAGTAAGAATGATGAGTTTTAATACAGGGATACAGTCTTGGAAATTTGTGTATGCTCGCGCGACGAAGAGGACACGCCCCTGCTAATATCTTTTTCCTATTGAACATACTTCTTTCCGTATGAAATAATATAGTTTATTTACATTTTATGGTATTTGAGGATACAAAATTCAAAAGGCACTCGCACATAAGAGCAATCTATTTGCAGGTGCATGGCAACAGTTGAACAAGATGAAGGAAAAAGGAAACCGCACACTGCTCTTGGTAGTATCACTGATATTTAATAAACTTGCGTATCGGATTCACGGCCTTCGTCAGAGCTTTGGGGTATCTGAGGATTTAATAGAAACGTATTTGGACTTTTTTTTAAAGTTTAGCTGTAGCGTTTGTTTCCTTTCTCTGCATGTTGAACGAGTGGATTACTCAAATCGATGGTAAACTAAACAGACTTTTTAGGATATATAGAAGGATTTTATCTAACAAAACGACACTACATGTTGTAGCTGGGAGCCTTTGGATGACAAATCAGGAAGATTTTCAAAAAGTAAGTGAATATTTAATCGCTATTTGGGAATTTATGAAACCTGTGCCGGTGGAAAAATATTTTAATGTGGAGCACCGTCCTCAAACAATCCCATGGCATGCTTTCGCTGTAAATCAGACAATGCAGTTAGATTAACTTCTTCGATATAGGGGGCGCTCTTTAATTTTTGGATGAAAAACGTTCCCGTTTTAAACAAGATATTTTGGCACAAAAAGATGCTTGACTATGCATATAATTGACAGCTTTGGAAAGAAAACACTCTGACGTTTCCAAAACTGCAAAGATATTGTCTGTGAGTGCCACATAACTGATGTTACAGGCGAAACTCCAACCAGGAAGTGCCCCATTTTTTGAAAGTCCTGCATGCCAATGACTCCTTATATGGCTGTGGAGGAGCTAGGAGTCAGCTTACGTTTTCCACGTTTTCCCCAAGGTGTCTGCAGCATTGTGACGTATTTGTAGGCATATCATTGGAAGATTGACCATAAGAGACTACATCAACCAGGTGGTCGCTTGCTGTCCTCCGTCGCAATTATTGCGTAATCTCCAGCTGCAGTATTTTTCCGTTGGCCTTTGATGAGAAACCGACTGCCAGGAATGATTTTTCATCGAATAGAATTGTGAAAAACACCTTGAGGATTGATTCTAAACAACGTTTGCCATGTTTCTGTCGATATTATGGAGCTAATTTGGAAAAAAGTTTGCCGTTGTGTTGACTGCATTTTCGTTTTTTTTCTTAGGCAAACGTGATGAACAAAATGGAGCTATTTCTCTTACACAAATAATCTTTTTGGAAAAAATGAACATTTGCTATCTAACTGAGAGTCTCGTCATTGAAAACATCCGAAGTTCTTCAAAGGTAAATTATTTTGTTTGAATGCTTTTCTTGTTTTTGTGAAAATGTTGCCTGCTGAATGCTAGGCTTAATGCTATGCTAGGCTATCAATACTCTTACACAAATGCTTGTGTAGCTTTGGTTAAAGCATATTTTGAAAATCTGAGATGACAGTGTTGTTAACAAAAGGCTAAGCTTGTGTTTCAATATATTTATTTCATTTCATTTGTGATTTTCATGAATAGGAAACGTTCCGTTATGGTAATGAGCTTGAGGCTATGATTACGCTCCCGGATACGGGATTGCTCGACGCTAGAGGTTAACAAGATGTTAAGATTTTAAATGATATAATACACTTGTATGTACCTACATGTTTAATATCCATAATTGTTATGACTAGTTATTTGAATTGTGCGCCCTCCAGTTTCACCAGAAGTTGTCCCTCTAGCGGGACGCCTAGCCTTAACTGCACTCTGTAGGGTAGCACCATGGTGTAGCCGGAGTTTCCGTCCTACTCTGGGTACATTGACTTCAATACAAAAACCTAGGAAGCTCATGGTTCTCAACCCTTCCATAGAATTACACAGTAATTATGACAACTTCCGGAGGGCTTCCTCCAACCTATCAGAGTTGTTTTCATGAAACACCCTGCTCAAACAGAGGGATGCTATGTTAGCTAGCTGGCCATGACTATCTAACACAACACTGGAACTCTTCCAAGTCAAGGTGAGCTTTTGGTTTTACAAATTTATTGGCACCGACTGTACACTGTAATGTTACTGCATTTTATTTGCTATGCTGACTATGACGTTACTTTAGCTAATATGGTGACAATGATGTAGGCTGTGTGTAGCGGTTTGGCTTGTAAAAGTTATTTCACCTGGTCACTTACAGCGGATGTGTTGTGCATTAAAGTCCACAAGCGAAGGGACGAGGTAAGAGGAGAGCACATAGATGCAAGAAGGAATACAACATGGTTGTTTTGAAAGTGAACTGTGTTTACGCTGATCAGGGGTGCATTCATTCCGCCGATTCTGTTGAAAAACCTTGGGGAAAATGGGGGATAAACATGCCGGAATTTGTCCAATAGAAACTCTCATTTGCAACTGTTGGACTAATGATTACACCCTGATCAGCAAGATTGTGCAAGGCAGTCTGTCCACGTGTCACTGTCTGTCACATCAAATTTGTCTCTCGACCTGTGTGCACCTACTGTACGTTGTAAACTTGAATTCATAGGCTAGGCCGAAGCAACCTCATGATGGGTATCGGGAAAATGTTTGTATCATGTAGTAGCCTAAACCTATTGCTGTTACATTGAACAGGGGGAATGGAATATGAATGACAGTCGTCCAATATGCTGTAATAGAAATAAGGCAATGGTCATGAAAAAACCCTGTCTTCCCTCATCTTTTAAACGGCACTGAAAGTCACAGCATGATATATAGGCCTAAGGCCCAGACCATAAGAAGACACAGTTGCAGAACAAATTCAACCACACCTTAGTTTAATCACAAAACAAGAGAGCAACCTCTGTTCGGTGAAGTCCATAAAGCATATTGCATGTAACACAGTTACATGACATACAGCATGATCAAGCAAGTTAATGTTTACGACATTTTCAAATGACTAAACAACTATTGATTTATAACCATGGAGAGTTACCACAAGTCACAAAGAAAACAATTGCTGCCACTACTATTCCAGCATAATTTCAACTTCAAAATTTCAAGATCATCAAATCACCCATTCTTAGTCTAATGCAGCTAAAAGACACCAAAAACAATTTAGTCCAATCATCGTAAGCTAAATATGATGTGGTTGTCCATATTTCTGATTTCTCTGTGTGTGCGTGCCTTTGAGCAAGTAGAAAAAAACGTGTTGACTCAACCAATGCCATCCTTCTCTCTTTCATGGTGACAAAACAGTTTATTACTCTGTCATACAGTACACGCTTTTACGTTTTTGTTGTCCCTGGCTACCTGGCTAAAATGCTTGTTCCCTAGCCTAACTTCCTTTCATGGGAAATGATGAGCCAGCTAGTTAACATTAGCCTACTACATCTAGCTACATACTGAAGATAGATAGCTAGCTAGCCAGCCACCGGAGGACAACGACACAAGATGCAAATATTTTTTTTTTCTGTCAATCACGTTTTGCCTTTGATGTGATTTGTGTGAAGCCAAATCCGAACTGGCTTCCCTTGGTGCTTTTTGGTGCACCACGACCATTCACAGTTGAGCTCACTCAGTTTAGCTCAATGCTGATGGTCTATTATGGTAAACTTTTTTTTATCAAGGGAGGCCAAATGCTTGCTGGCTACCTTTGCATTCAATGCTATGAGCGGCAACAACGTCATATTATTTTTGACCAGAAAGCATCAGATCAATGGGCTACATATACAGAGACTGAGGGGCGCTGTTTCACTCGCTCGGATGCTTTCTCCGGTGAGATACATTCAGCCTTTTGCGAATTTATGGATAATTATGACACACAGAGAGACGAAAGATGGTCCATTTTTGGGGGAAGCCCAGCTTCTCTTGGCATCCATGAACACACGCCACTGATAGATATAAAGTCTCGGAGGCTCAGAGCAAAGGTTCCGAGCAATAAAAATAAACTCTGTTTTGTGTACGTTAATGTGTCTTTATGCCAGCAAGGAGGGGAACAAGCTGTTCTTGAAATATTGTCCCGGTGGTGGTCTCATATTTTATATTTCTTATTTTTCCCCTCCAAACTCCCCTGTGCTCTGTTTTCAAACACACACTAACATAATAATGAAACAAAAATATTGTCTTTGTCTACAGAGTCAATCTCAGACAGATTGTTTTTTTTCAGGCAGTTTTCAAGTGTAAGGCCTTGCGTTTGAGCATGATGAGCGTTCTTCCCGTCGCCAAGGTGACCTTAGACTAGAGAATATCCTCCATTCCTCAGGCTGTTTGTCTCTTTTGAAACCCGGTGAAATGAAGACAACACAACACATTCTACTACCTTTGGTTGGCTTACACCACTGGCAGTGAAGAGGAGCTCCAGTGCCATCCCTTTTCTTTGCATTTGAAGGTTAGAGTTGCTACCTTGATCTAGAACTGCATGCTGAGATTACATCACAGAGGTCTTCTTCTAGTGAATACAGTGCCTTCAATTGGACTCACACTGTGTGCAATAGTGTTTTAACATGATTTTTGAATGACTACCTCATCTCTGTAGCCTACACATACAAAAATCTGTAAGGTCCATCAGTCGAGCAGTGAATTTCAAACACAGATTTAACATCAAAGACCAGGGAGGTTTTCCGATGATTGACAAAGAAGGACACCTATTGGTAGATGGGTAAAATAAAAAAAGCAGACATGAACATCCCTTTGATATTATTCATTACACTTTGGATGGTGTATCAATACACCCAGTCACTATAAAGACACAGGTGTCCTTCCTAATTCAGTTGCCGTAGAAGAAGGAAACCGCTCAGGGATTTCACCATGAGGCCAATGGTGACTTTAAAACAATTACAGAGTTTAATGGCTATAATAGGAGAAAACTGAGGATGAATCAACAACATTGTAATTACTCCACAATGCTAACCTAATAGACAGAGTGAATAAAAGGAAGTCTGTACAGAATACAAATATTCTAAAACATGCATCCTGTTTGCAACAAGGCACTAAGGTAATACTGCAAATAATGTGGCAAAGCAATTACCTTTATGGCCTGAATAGAAAGTGTTATGTTTGGGGTAAATCCAATACAACACAATACTGAGTACCACTCGCCATATTTTTAAGCATCGTAATGGCTGCATCTTGTTATGGGTATGCTTGTAATCGTTAAGGACTGTTGAGTTTTTCAGGATAAAAAAACGGAATGGAGCTAGGCACAGGCAAATTGCGTGGAGGGAAACCTTGTTCACTCTGCTTTCCACAGGACCCTGGGAGATTAATTCACCTTTCAGCACAGATGACCTAAAACAAAAAGGACAAATCTACACTGGAGTTACTTACCAAGATGACAGTGAATGTTCCTGAGTGGCCGAGTTACAGTTTTGACATAAATCTACTTGAAAATCTATTGCAAGACCTGAAAATGGTTGTCTAGCAATGATCAACAAACAATTTGACAGAGCAGGAAGAATAAAACAATAAAATAATGGCCTAATGTTGCACAATCCAGATGTTGAAAGCTTTTAGAGACTTATCCAGAAAGACTCTCAGGTGTAATCGCTGCCAACGGTGCTTCTACAAAGTATTCACTCAGGGGTGTGAATACTTATGTATTTCATTGTCATACATTTGCAAAAATGAAATAACATGTTTTTACTTTGTCATAATGGGGTATTGTGTTTTAATTTTGAATTCAGGCTGTAATACAACAAAATGTGGAATAATTCAAGGGGTAGGAATACTATCTGAAGGTATTTACATTTTAATCATTTAGTAGACGCTCTTATCCAGAGCAACTTACAGTTAGTGCATTCATCTTAAAATATCACATATCACAGGCATAAAAATACAGGGGGGGTGGTGGTCAAGTGCAAGTACTGGTTAAGTGTTTTTGTTGTTTGTTTTTTTGGGGGGGGGTGAGGTGAGGAGGAGGATTATTTAAGATGTGGTTTGAAGAGGTAGGGTTTCAGATGTTTTTGGAAGATGGGCAGAGACTCTGTTGTCCTAGCTCAGGGGGAAGCTGGTTCCACCATTGGGGTGCCAGGACAGAGAAGAGCTTGAACTGGGCTGAGCGAGAGCTGGGCCAAGAGACCTGAGGTGGCAGAATGGAGTGCTCTGGTTGGGGTGTAGGGTTTGAGCATAGCCTGAAGGTAGGGCAGGGCAGGTCCTCTTGCTGCTCCGTAGGTAAGCACCATGGTGTTGTAGTGGATTTGTGCTTCAACTGGAAGCCAGTGGAGTGTGCAGAGGAGCGAAATGAGAGTGACATGAGAGAAATTGGGAAGGTTGAAAACCAAGCGGGATGCAGCATTTTGGATAAGTTGCAGGGGTTTGATGACACAACCGGGGAGCCAAGCAAACAGCGAGTTGCAGTAGTCCAGATGGGAGAGGAAGGGCGCCTGGATTAGAATCTGCGCCGCTTCCTGTGTGAGGTAGGGTCGTACTCTACAGATGTTGCAGAGCATGAACCTGCAGGAGTGGGTCACTGCTTTGATGTTTGCAGAGAACGACAGGGTCATGCCAAGGTTCTTCGCACTCTGGGAGGGCACTATAAGTACTTCAATCAGTATCTGCTCCTCAGTGAATATGTCAGTGATGTCACTATATCTGAAACCACAGGATAGTTTAATGATCAGAATAAATCATAATAATCAGCCACCTCTCAGAAGGAGCAGAAATACCCATTAGAAGTCACTCTTAATCCTTCATATCATCCCTTTACTTATTATCTTTCTTTATCTCATCTCTTCTCTTGAAGTTATCCTTTCTACTTTCATTGTCTTTCAATTTCCTCTCTTCTCCTTTCTTTTTCGCATTTCTCTTTTATTTTCCTCCTACAGTACACTGTACTTTCCCCTACCTCCCTCCACACCTGCATGTCTGCATTGATCCCATCACCCAGAAACAGCAGCACAGCCCCAGTTGAGTGTATTAGGAGAGGGGCGTGGGATGCAATCTCGATCTAATTTCCCATAGATGAACGTCTCCGAGAGATGCTCGCTCAAGAACTCCAGTGTCATGCTCCTACAGGATACTATCAGAAGACAATATGATCAGTGTTTTCTGATCCAACTTGAGAGGTAATCATAAATTCCTGCGCTTGCAGGTTTCCAGGTGTCCCTCTGCCTGTCTCTCCCAGAAGCACATCAAACCTCCTTGGCGTATGTCAGGAGGTAGTTTTGTATGAACTTCATAGTCGTAGAAGAGAAACAATACATTATGGACTAATAAAACATGACATGTGTGGATTAAATATGTATCTTAGCGCATGTGATCCCTTACTTTCATCCCACTCACTCGGCCTCCCATATTACACCACATGCTGTATTTAAATCAACCAGAGAACTTCCAGTGAATGTTTTTCCATTGTGACAGCTCCTCCCCAGTCTCATGAATTCTACTGCATTTCTACACTGGATCTGAAGAGTTGAGTTACTCTAATCTCCTACTCAACATTTCCTGAGTTGCCCGTACTAATACCTTAAGATATGTCAATTTTACCCACAACCTCTTCAACAGCATAAAAAAAGTGCTTAGTATTGACCTGAGCTATACTGTAAGAATCTCAGGAAAGAAACAAGATAGGCAAATATGATTTCTGCTGATGCTGTGAGGGGTAAAAACGTATTTCGTAAAGAATAGAATAAACCTCGATGTGTCGTTTGAATGAATCGGCAGTGGGTGGCTCTTTAAACCCCTTTCTCTTTTCTCATATTTTGAACAATTGTGTTGCTTTTCTGGTATACCTCAGAATAACCCAAGGGCATGAATTAAACATTCACACCCAGCGGCTGCAATTTCATACTTTCATTTACGGTTGTCCATTCAATTCCCATATCAATCTGGTTCCCGACAAAACAATGTTCCCCATATGTAGGTTAGAGAACAATTTAATCATCAGCCCAGCTTTGCATTTCACACATTGACATCAAGAAGGGACCAATAGTTGGAGCAAATGTAACAAGAGACAATATCAAAATAGGCATTTCTACTGTAGTTCCAGAGATAAATGGTAACATACAGTACTGTAGCTCTGACAAAAGACTGACAATGATTTAAAAACAGTTAATCACACATTATTGGAGTATACTACTGTAGTAGCAGAATATAATAGTACATTTTATTACAGTCGTTCAGATACAAAGTAATACAAATGCAGGCTTTCTCCCATGATATCACAAAAGAGGGAAAAGGATAATTACATGCAAATTGAATGTTCCTCTACTTCCTTGCTGTTCTATAATAAGCACAGGTATGCTAGCCACAGGGAACGCAGCTAACTGGGAAAAAGCCAGAGACAGTTTGTTTAGGCTACATTGTGTGTTAGATTTTATCCAGCATCCACAGGGCATGTGGAGTAAATGCTGTTTTCTACAGGACGTATTTCACATTTTGAAAGTAATTGAAGACTTTCCGGTGTCCCATTCATATGATATCTGTATATAACAGCTGATATTATCTTACTATATCTTTATCACATTTATGCATCAGCTAAATATACTGTATCAGCAACCATATAGCACAACCTCAGGGTCTTCCCATGGGCTCTTCCTGGGAGTAACGCAGTGAAGGTCAAAATTCAGTTTTTTCCTATATTTACAGTTGATGTCAGAAGTTTACATGCACTTAGGTTGGAATAATTAAAAGTCATTTTTCAACCACTCCACAAATTTCTTGTTAACAAACTATAGTTTTGGCAAGTCGGTTAGGACATCTACGTTGTGAATGACACAAGTAATATTTGCAACATTTGTTTACAGACAGATTATTTCACATATAAATCACTGTATCACAATTCCAGTGGGTCAGAAGTTTACATACAGTAAGTTGACTGCCTTTAAACAGCTTGGAAAATTCCAGAAAATTATATCATGGCTTTAGATGCTTCTGATAGGATAAATGAGATCATTTGAGTCAATTGGAGGTGTACCTGTGGATGTATTTCAAGGCCTACCTTTCAACTCAGTGCCTCTTTGCTTGACATCATGGGAACATCAAAAGAAATCAGCCAAGACCTCAGAAAAGACCTCCACAAGTCTGTTTCATCCTTGGGAGCAATTTCCAAACGCCTGAAGGTACCACATTCATCTGTACAAACAATAGTACGCAAGTATAAACACCATGGGACCACGCAGCCGCCATACCGCTCAGGAAGGAGACGTGTTATGTCTCCTAGAGGTGAATGTACTTTGGTGCAAAAAGTGCAAATCAATCCCAGAACAACAGCAAAGGACCTTGTGAAGATGCTGAAGGAAACAGGTGCAAAAGTATCTACATCCACAGTAAAAAGAGTCCTTTATCGACATAACATGAATGGCCGCTCAGCAAGAAAGAAGCCACTGCTCCAAAACCGCCATATAAAAGCCTGACTATGGTTTGCAACTGCACATGGGGACAAATATCATACTTTTTGGAGAAATGTCCTCTGGTCTGATGAAACAAAAATATAACTGTTTGGCCATAATGATCATTGTTATGTTTGGAGGAAAAAGGGGGAGGCTTGCAAGCTGAAGAACACCATCCCAACCGTGAAGCACGGGGGTGGCAGCATCATGTTGTGGGGGTGCTTTGATGCAGGAGGGACTAGTGCACTTCATAAAATAGATGGCATCATATCGATGGAAAATTATGTGGATATATTGAAGCAACATCTCAAGACATCATTCAGGAAGTTAAAGCTTTGTTGCAAATGGGTCTTCCAAATGGACAATGACCCCAAGCATACTTCCAAAGTTGTGGCAAAATGGTTTAAGGACAACAAATTCAAGGTATTGGAGTGGGCATCACAAAGCCCTGACCTCAATCCTATAGAACATTTGTGGGCAGAACTGAAAAAGTGTGTGCGAGCAATGAGGCCTACAAGCCTGACTCGGTTACACCAGCTCTGTCAGGAGCAATGGGCCAAACTTCACCCAACTTATTGTGGGAAGCTTGTGGAAGGCTCTGTTCATCACACCAGCCATCAAGAAAATCATCCTGGAGATGACAAATTTGGAGGGTTTCCATTAATATGGAGACAACTGGAAAGGGATGGGTGAAACTGACCTGCGTGCCTACATAGGGCTGCTAATCTTAGTGGGTGTGTATAGGGCCCGAGGTGAGGCTACATGTAGTCTCTGGGACGCTGAGTGGAAGGGCGATTGTCCTTGCCACAATGCCACTGAAAGTCTTTCACACTTTCTCAGGAATGCTACGATTTGATAACCATGAGTCAAGACCTGCAAGATGTATGAGAAACAAACTGGTGGCCATAAGAAAGGTCTGGGAGAAGTGGTTGGAGCATCTGCCATACCTCTACAACCCTGTGCCTGACGTAACAGTGGATGCGCAACTTGTTCCATTCAGAGGTAAATGTTTATGATTTTCACTGTTAATTGTATTATGTATTGCTGTAATATCAATGATTTATGAAATTGTTTTCTGTGACACTGATACTAATTACTGATAGTGATCTCTTTTGTCAAAAGGTCGGTGTCCTCTCCGGCAGTATATGCCCAGCAAGCCAGCAAAGTTTGGCATCAAGATATGGGTGTCATGTGATGCACAATCCAGCTACGCTTGAAGATGCAAGTCTACACAGGGAAGCCAACCAGTGGAGGCCCAGAGAAGAACCAGGGGATGCGGGTTGTGCTTGATGGACTGAGGGGGCACAATGTCACGTGTGACAATTTCTTCATCTCTTATGAACTCAGCCAGCAGCTTCTGAAGATGAAGATCACCATGGTTGGCACAGTTAGAAAGAACAAGCTTGAGCTCCACCCTGCACTACTGACAACAAGGGGGAGAGAGGCCTTCTCATCAAAGTTTGCCTTCACCCCCACCACCACTCTAGTTTCTTACCTCCCAAAGAGGAACAAGAATGTGGTCCTCCTGAGCACACTGCACAAAATAGCTGAGATCAGTGATCGGCCCCTGGTCTGGCCCCTGGTCATCTTCCATAACATCATAATGTGTCCTCATAGAATGCCTTCGTGATATGGAACAAGATCCACCCTCCTGGTGTGGTGGTTAATTTCTTTACTATCAAATGAGGAGAGACAAACTTATCACACAAGTCAGAGTTATACTTAAACTAAGTCTTTATTAGTGAGAGCTTTGCAATAGGGATGGCTGGTCAACAAATCACCCTCAGATGATTCGTTGAGAGCCCCAAGACAAAAGTACAAAGGTATTTTATAGCCAAGATTACACCCCTTTCAACCTACATGACAAACAGATATATAGAATGGGTCACAAGGTTAAGATTTGTATGAAAGATACCTATAATTCACAGCAGACAGTATCTGCTATAAAAACAGTCATCTTTGTGTACAGACAAGGATCTGGCCCTGGTACCATATAGAACAGAAACATTAACTCATGCTCTGGAATGCAGTCTCTTTAGGTTTTATCATCCAAAAGACATCATACATCTCCTGTCAGTGTTATATCCCCAAGGCCCATCCTCAGTAGAACACACACACAATCGTTATAAGAATACTCTATTCTGTTGCATAAAACAACTCTTTGATGCAATAAAAGTATTATAACACAATCTTGCAATTTTCCACCATACTGGATGCCTGATAAGCGGAACAAGAGGAGGGTGTTCCTGGAGCAGATGGAAAAGTAACTTATAACCCCACACATTCAAAGAAGGGAGCGCCTCCCCTGCACAGCAGCCTCTGCAGCGCTTGTGAAAGCTGTTCAGGGGCTGAATCCTGTCCTGATCCACCTGAGGCTGCAGCTGGGGCAGGCAAGAGGAGGAGATGCCAATTCTGCCCCCAAAGAAGGACTGTAAAACAAATACTATGTGCTGCACATGTGAGAAATACATCTGCAAGTCCATGCACACACACTTGCATGCTGTCCTAAATGTGCTAATTAAAGTTGATTGATTTATGTTCTTCACCTATTATCTTATTCTTATTTATTGTTGTTGTTTATACATCTTGTTGGTGGAGGCAATGGTTCAAAAAATGGGAGAAGACTAGTATTTTGTAGTTGAACTTCTCATTGTACAGTATATAGGAATATATCACTATGTTGCCAAAAAGGTTCAAGACTGTTATTGTTTCTCTTCAATAAATTGCATTCAAACTACTTTCTGCACATTTCTACTACTTTCTTAGACTATACAAGTGCTGTCTCCTGCTAAAAAATGTATGTTTACACCTATGCATTACCTTTAGCAATAATAATAATCATAATAAACCTCTACTTTAGTAAAGAAAACAATTATGACAGGTGTGTTGTAATAAAAACAAGTGGTATTCAGATATTCACAAAGTTTGTGATGAATGACAGGTTGTTTCTTCATGCAAAATAGATTTGTGGTTTAAAATTGAATTAAGCTGCTTAATTTTAGGGGTTTAGTGAAGGTGGGTAATTTTTTGCTCTTAGGACAAAGGGAGTATACAGAATGTTAAAGCTGCAATCTGTAACTTTTTGGGCAACTCGACCAAACCCACATAGAAATATGAGTTATAGATCTGTCATTCTCATTGAAAGCAAGTCTAAGAACCGGTATATCTATTCTATGTACGGTATTTTTATACTTCCCGTTCTTAAGTTTAGTATTTTACTTTCAGTTTTGTACACCAGCTTCAAACAGCTGAAAATACAATATTTTTGATTATGGAAAATATATCTCACAGTGGTTTAGATAGTACAATGATTCTCTACACTATACTTACTTGTTTTGGCACATAAACTAAAATTAGGCAAACTATTATAATTTTAGCAACCAGGAAATGGTGGAGCGATTTCTGCATAGTGCACCTTTAGATGCATTTTTGAATCGTTGTTAAAATAACTGTAAAGAACACAAAGAAATTACTGAATCAATCTACACAACAATCAGAACATTTCTACAGTACAATTTAGTATTTCCACACATCCACTAGACTGGAGAGTGGCTGCTTTTTGTTTTCTACTTTCTGTTTACAGGTACAACTGTACACAACAAAGACATGCAGATGTGTCTTTTCTCTGTGAGGCCCATAACATTAAAATATCCTAACGCATTCTGAAACTCTTTTATATCTCCACTAATGAGACGCTAGCCAGCGGGCAACCAGAGTCTCCCGCTGAGCCACTGCCTTCACTGTGGACTGTGAGGGGTGAAAAAGCCCCCCCCCGTCCCCCGCAGGGCCCCTGAAGTCCCAGGTTACCACCACTACTGCTTTAGAGACAGTGACACACAGAGTTTGCAGACACCCCCAACTCTGATCTGCAGAACACTAGACACCAGGAGTCTCGTATCAAGAGGAGCTAGGAAGTTCCGTTTCAAAAGGAAGCCAACAAGAGACGGTGCTTTCATATAACATGACATATGTCTGAGAATAGGCCCCTGTTATGCTGATTTGACTTGGGCTGAGGCGTTCATTGATACCCCGCAGCAGGTGGCCTGACAATCTCGCAGGCACATTGAGATTCAGGCGATTGTGTGCTGTCGGAGCTCAGTTAGATGGGTTTTTCACTGCCAGATTGAACATCGGTTAAAGGAATGGATGAAGGTCCTGAATATTGAATGTAAACAGACACTGTTTGGGCCTCCTTCACATACAGGTAGCAGTCGTGCCATGACTGCCATCTCCTAGATGCTCTTCGAGCAAACACTATGAGAAGTCGAAAGACAATGAGGAGTATGCTAACAGTGTTGACTGTTGAATTTGAGTATTGATATTCCCCTCCTTCAAAGATGTCACTTTCTATATTTCTCCATCTTTGCAGTCCCATTATGCCAGAGTCAATGTAAAGTTCTTTATCTTTTTGGCATACACAACATGGCAGAGGAGTTGACATTATTCACACAGAGGTAACTTTCCCGGTAGCGTAGCCAAAGGCAAGCACAAACCAGAGATACAAATGGCTATTACAACAGAACAGTTACTGACCAATTATCTACTTTCCTTATTTTTGTCTATCCTGCACATTCCACCAGCTGAAGGTTACACACCCTAATTAGTCTCTTCTCTTCAATTGGAAAGCACCCCATGGATTCCATTCCATTTTTAAGCATTAATACATGAGAGCTCATGTGTTATGACATTTTGCCTGTTTTTCAATTGACATTTCTTTGTATATATATCCATAAAAATGATTTGGACTGGCTGAGAAAAGCTGCCTGTGTCTAGTCCCGACTCAGGACATGTTCATAACTATGGGACACGGTGGAGATTGAATTTCAATAGTGTTGGAGATAACCTCCAGATGCTTTTTACAGTGGAGATCAAATGTATAATTTGCATGGCTGGGCAGATGAAACAGTGGATCTGAAAAAGTAGTAGTAGTAGTGTGTTGCTAGGGAAACCCTTGACCACCGTGTGCTGTTTCCAAGGGATTGTTAAATAAATGTCAACTATTTGGTTGTAATATCCTCATCTCTTGAAGAGCATAGTCAGAACGACACATTTAGCTCCATCATCAGAATTAGGCCCATACAGCAAGCAACAGCTTTTTTTTTAGCAAACATCATCCCCTTTTCAACATGGTTTTTAAGTGTTTAATCATGACTGCTGCTGACAGACATGATAAGCTGCATTGATTGATGGACCACATTAAATTGAATAGCTAAGAACAGATCATGTCAATATGGCTAGTTAATAAGCTAACTTTCAAAGAATAAACTAGATGGCTATATTATTTGCTTGCCATCTATAGTGGTGAAGACAGTAGTCTGACTGACAACTTTACCAGGATGAGGATTTGCTGATGTCAAGCTCTGTCCAAAAGCATAATCTCTGATGAAGCAATCTAAATGATACATGTTGTTTGCTCAGCTAGCTAGCTAGCTACATGCCAAATGGATAGGCTACTCTCATGTATTTGAAAATTATGATGTTTATTGATCATGAAAAGCATGCAGTTACTTGCTGAGTGTGGTAAAATTGGAAATGTGTAGTTTCAACTACACTGCCTTGAAAACGGCACATAGTTGTCAATGGTTTTAGCAAAGCTGAGGTTCTCCTTGCCCCCTAGCAGGCAAATCGAACGCACTGCACCTTATTGTGACGTTTTACTGATAACAAACTAT
This sequence comes from Oncorhynchus clarkii lewisi, assembly GCF_045791955.1. Taxonomy (NCBI): domain Eukaryota; kingdom Metazoa; phylum Chordata; class Actinopteri; order Salmoniformes; family Salmonidae; genus Oncorhynchus; species Oncorhynchus clarkii. Next base: position 16,771,862 of record NC_092174.1, on the reverse strand, counting down.
AAAGGCATTGACATAAGTTATCGAATAGGGGAAATTTCTATGTAAAAGGAGCCATGAACACCAATATGTGAAGTTCATTTTGTCGTAGCATGTTAAATTGGGTGTCAAATGAAAGCTACATTTAAGTGTCTACATTTCTGAGAAATATATGTACAGTACCAGTCAAAAGTTTGGACACAGCTACTCATTCAAGGGCTTGTCTATATTCTGACATTTTACACTGTAGAATAATAGCAAAGACATAAACTATTAAATGACAAATATTGAATCATGTAGCAACAAAAAAGTCTATTTTAGATTTAGATTCTTCAAAGAAGCCACCCTTAGCCTTGATGATAGCCTTGCACACTCTTGGAATTCTCTCAATCAGCTTCACCTGGAATGCTTTTCCAACAGTCTTGAAGGAGTTCCCACACATGCTGAGCACTTGTTGGCTGCTTTTCCTTCACTCTGTGGTCCATCTCATCCCAAACCATCTCAGTTGGGTTGAGGTCGGGTGATTGTGGGGGCCAGGTCATCTGATGCAGCATTCCATCACTCTCCTTTTTGGTCAAATAGCCTTTACACAGAAAATAGCCCTTGCACAGCCTGGAGGTGTGTTGGGTCATTGTTCTGTTGAAAAACAAATCACATTCCGACTATGTGCAATCCAGATGGGATGGCGTATCGCCGTAAAATCCTGTGCCTTGAATTCGAAATAAATCACAGACAGTGTCACCAGCAAAGCACACCCATACCATCACACCTCCTCCTCCACGCTTCACGTTGGGAACCACCCCTAAGGAGATCATCCGTTCACCTACACTGCATCTCACAAAGACTCGGTGGTTGGAACTAAAAATCTAAAATTTTGACTCATTAGACCAAAGGACACATTTTCACGGGTCTAATGTCCATTGCTAGTGTTCCTTGGCCCAAGAAGGTGTCTTCTTCTTATTGGTGTCGTTATTAGTGGTTTCCTTGGAGCAATTCGACCATGAAGGCCTGATTCACGCAGTCTACTCTGATGAGTTGATGTCTGTTTCTTGAACTCTGTGAAGCACTTATTTGGGCTACAAAGAGGTGTATTTAAATCTAATGAACTTATCGTCTGCAGCAGAGGTAACTCAGGTCTTCCTTTTTGAGCCAGTTTCATCATAGCACTTGATGGTTTTTGTGACTGCACTTGACGAAGCTTTCAAAGTTCTTGACATTTTCTGGATTGTCTGACCGTCATGTCTTAAAGTAATGATGGATTATCGATTCAATCTGCATATTTGAGCTGTTCTTGCCATCACATGGACATGGTCTTTTACCAAATAGGGCTATCTTCTGTATACCACTCCTACCTTATCACAACACAACGGATTGTCTTAAATGCATTTAGAAAGAAAGAAATTCCACAAACTAACTTTTAACAAGGCACGCCTGTTAATTGAAATGCATTCCAGGTTACCATCTCATGAAGCTGGTTAAGAGAATGCCAAGAGTGTGCATAGCTGTCATCAAGGCAAAGGCTGGCTACTTTGAAGAATCTCAAATCGAAAATATAATATGATATGTTTAACACTTTTTTGGTTACTACATGATTCCATATGTGTTATTTCATCGTTTCGATGACATCACTACTATTCTACAATGTAGAAAATGGTAAATATAAAGAAAAAACTGGAATGAGTAGGTGTGTCCTAACTTTTTACTGGTACTGTACCTATTTAGGATCAATTACCATGAAGAGAATGACATTCATATATAGTTGAAGTCAGAAGTTTACATACACCTTAGCCAGATACATTTAAACTCAGGTTTTCACAATTCATGACATTTAATCTTAGTAAAAAATTCCCTGTCTTAGGTCAGTTAGGATCACCACTTTATTTTAAGAATGTGAAATGTCAGAATAATAGTAGAGTGATTTATTTCAGCTTTTATTTCTTTCATCACATTCCCAGTGGGTCAGAAGTTTACAAACACTCAATTAGTATTTGGTAGCATTATCTTTAAATTGTTTAACTTGGGTCAAACGTTTTGGGTAGCCTTCCACAAGCTTTCCACAATAAGATGGGTGTATTTTGGCCCATTCCTCCTGACAGAACTGATGTAACTGAGTCAGGTTTTTAGGCCTCCTTGCTCGCACACGCCTTTTCAGTTCTGCCCACACATTTTCAATATGATTGAGGTCAGGGCTTTGTGATGACCACTCCAATACCTTTAATTTGCTGTCCTTAAGCCATATTGCAACAACTTTTGAAATATGCTTGGGGTCATTGTCCATTTGGAAAACCCATTTGTGACCAAGCTTTTAACTTCCAAGACTGATGTCTTGAGATGTTGCGTCAATATATCCCCATAATTTTCCATCGTCATGATTCCATCTATTTTGTGAAGTGCACCAGTCCCTCCTGCAGCAAAGGACACCTACAAAATGATGCTGCCACCCCCGTGCTTCAGGGTTGGGATTGTGTTCTATGGCTTGCAAGCCTCCCCCATTTTCCTACAAACATAACGATGGTCATCAAGGACAAACAGTTTCATCAGACTGGAGGACATTTCTCCAAAAAGTACAATCTTTGCCCCCATGTGCAGTTGCAAACCATAGTCTGGCTTTTATATGGCGGTTTTGGAGCAGTGGCTTCTTCTTTGCTGAGGGGCCTATCAGGTTATGTCGATATAGGACTCGTTTTACTGTGGATGTAGATACTTTTGTACCTGTTTCCTCCAGCATCTTCACAAGGTCTTTTGCTGTTGTTCTGGGATTGATTTGCACTATTCGCACCAAAGTATGTTCATCTCTAGGAGACAGAACACGTCTCCTTCCTGAGCTGTATGACGGCTGCGTGGTCCCATGGTGTTTATTCTTGCGTACAATTGTTTGTACAGGTGAACGTGGTTCCTTCAGGCGTTTGGAAATTGCTCCCAAGGATGAACCAGACTTGTGGAGGTCTACAATTTGTTTTCTGAGGTCTTGGCTGATTTCTTTAGATTTTCCCATGATGTCGTCTGAACCATCGCCTGAACCCCAACAGATGCTAGCCAGCTAACTAGCGGTCATCAGCCACCTCTAGCACGGACAACTCTCGCCAGTCTGCACAGCGGGACTCAAACCAGGGCAAATCTGACGTATTTTTCTCCATATCGCCGGATTCCTACATTTTTTTTTTCACCTGGATCACCGCAGCTAGCTTGCTGCTTTTCGAGTGGCCACTCCTGGCTAACGTCACTGTCCCGGAGCAATAACCAATTATCCTGGAGCTAGCCTAGCTAGGCCCATCTCCTGGCTAGCCAAAGAGCTCCATCAGCCACCACTTGGGCTACAATACCTCTTTTTGCCAACTGGCTTGGACCCCCGCCGACTCATCACGACTGGACCACCGACGTGATTCACCCAATGGGGTTTTTATCAACTGGCTCCGCCATCACTTCGCTCCCTGAAATCCCATCTGCCTAGCATGCTAGGCATGGCCTGCTAGCTGTCCAGAGCACATCCAACAAATTATTTGGCCGCAATACCTATTCTGCCAATTTGCCTGGTTTACCACACGGAGCCCTGAGTCTGCCGATGAAATAGCACAAGGGGGCCACAACAGACTTTCTTCCGTCGTGACGTCCCTCCAAGGCCCTTCTATTAGCTTGCTAGCCCCAGCCCGCAAGCTGCCTGAAGCCACTCACTGGACTCCAATGATCACTCGGCTACGCATGCCTCTCGCTAACGTCAATATGCCTTATCCATTGCTGTTTGGTTAGTATTTATTGCCTTATTTCACTGTAGAGGCTCTAGCCCTGCTCAATACGCCTTATTTAACACTTTAGTTTCACCTACCACACATGCGGTGACATCACCTGGTTTAAATTATATCTGTAGGGACAATATCTCTTTCATTGTCACTCTATGCACAGGGTTACCCTCACTGTATCATACCTACCATACCTTTGTCTGTACATTATGCCTTGAAACTTTTCTACCGTGCCTAGAGATCTGCTCCCTTTACTCTCTGTTCTGAACGTACTAGACAACCAGTTATTTTAGCATTTAGCCGTACCCTTATCCTACTCCTCCTCTGTTCCTCTGGTGATGGGGAGGTTAATCCAGGCCCTGCAGTGCCTACCTCCCTCCACTCCCATTCCCCAGGCGCTATCATTTTCTGACTTCTGTAACCGTAAAAGCCTTGGTTTCATGCATGTTAACATTAGAAGCCTCCTCCCTAAGTTTGTTTTATTCACTGCCATAGCACACTCTGCCAACCTGGATGTCCTAGCCGTGTCTGAGTCCTGGCTCAGGAAGACCACCAAAACCCCTGAAATGTCTATCCCTAACTATAACATTTTCCGACAAGATAGAACTGCCAAAGGGGGCGGTGTTGCAATCTATTGCAGAGATAGCCTGCAGAGTTCTGTCTTACTATCCAGGTCTGTACCCAAACAATTCGAGCCTCTACTTTTAAAAATCCACCTTTCCAGGAACAAGTCTCTCACCATTGCCGCTTGCTATAGACCGCCCTCTGCCCCGCCCTGGACACCACATGTGAACTGATTTCCCCCCATCTATCTTCTGAGCTAGTGCTGCTAGGTAACCTAAACTGGGACAAGCTTCACACCCCGGCCATCCTACAATCTAAGCCTGATGCCCTCAATCTCTAACAAATTATCAATGAACCCACCAGGTACAACCCGAAATCCCTCATAGATATCATAATAATAATATAATAATATAATAATATAAACACTATTTGAGACTATTTGAGAGAAATAAGCTTTTATTTCAGCTCATGAAACTTGGGATCAACACTGAGATGTTGCATTTATATTTTTGTTCAGTGTAAGTACCTTTTGAATGGGGTATGGTAGTAAATGCCAGGCGCACCGGTTTGAGTGTGTCAAGAACTGTAACGCTTCTGGGTATTTCACGTTCAACAGTTTCCCGTGTGTATCAAGAATGGTCCACCACCTAAAGGTTATCCAGCCAACTTGACACAACTGTGGGAAACATTGGAGTCAACATGGGCCAGCATCCCTGTGGAATGCTTTCTACACCTTTTAGAGTCCATGCCCTGATGAATTGATGCTTTTCTGAGGGCAAAAGGGGGTGCAACTCAATATTAGGAAGCTGTTCATATGGAAAGTACTGAAGCTAGTATAAGGAAAGAATATTGCCTACATACTGTATATTACTCACCAATACAGTTCTTTCAGAACAGTAAGACTAACTGGTGATAGTTAGCAAAGCTAATTTATAGCTAGCCTGAAACCTAAAGATCTGAAAGTCTACTATGTCATGTAGTTAAATGGAAATACTAAAGACACACAGAGGGAGAGAGAGGGGGTGGGGGCAGACACTGTTTGCTCTCAAATTGTATCTCCTTGAAAGTGATCTTAGAGACTATTGATTGTAGCCTGCTGTTTTCATCAAGTATCAAAAAGCCCAGTCTAAGAACTGTGCTGCTCAGATATATGGTGCCTGTCCTAGCCGGAAGTCAAAAGAGAATAAGCTTAACTTGGCTTTGATGGTGGGAAATATTCAAAAGAGGCACAAGGTATAGGTTCACATACTAAGATAGACGACTGGATGACTCAACAGTTTTTAATTAAGGTCATGGAGGTAATGAAATGCATGAAGATGAGATATCAGAATGGTTAGATAATGCATGGTTTTGGTTTTTAGCTCTTGATTCGATGGTCATGGAACTGTGGCAAGCAAAGCTTTAAAGGATTCATTATCAACTTCAATGTGGAATAAGCAGCCTAACAAAGCATGTTTTGTCAGTTCATATCACCTATATATTTAAATATAGCTTAAAGGTGCCTCATATAAGCTTCCATTCATCTAAGTGAAACTAGGGGGCAATTCAATGATAAAACATTTGATTTTATCTGCATTAAATGATGAATTAAATGTATAACTAAAAGGCATAGATCTGCATTGACATGATTGGTTGACGGTAAGTGGGGGCGTGAGGTCCTTTATATACACAAACTCACTTCCTTGACAACTTCCTGCACAGCAGCTCTTCTCTGCTCCACAAAGCCCAAGAACTATGAATGCCCTGACTTCTGCAGAGACAATATCACAGTAAATGCTGTACGGCCACTGAAGATGTCAGATTGACCATTTAGAGCCTTTTAGGCTGAAACAGGTATTGTGCTTAGATTAGCCCCTGTGCTCTGTGCCAGTAATACCTGGGGCGGCAGGTAGCCTAGTGGTTAGAGTGTTGGACTAGTAACCAAAAGGTTGCAAGATTGAATCCTGAACTGACAAGGTAAAAATCTGTTGTTCTGCTCCTGAACAAGGCATTTAACCCACGGTTGCTAGGCCATTATTGAAAATAAGAATATGTTCTTAATTGACTTGCCTAGTTAAATAAAAGTTCAAATCTAGTTTTATTAGTCACATGTGCCGAATGCAACAGGTGTAGTAGACCTTACAGTGTAGTACTTACTTAACCGACAGTGCAGTTTCTAAGAATAAGAGATACAAGTAATTAAAGAGGAGCAGTAAAAAATAACAATATATACAGGAGGGTGCGGGTACAGAGTCAATGTACGGGGTCACCGGTAGTATGTACATGTAGGTAGAGTTAATTAAAGTGACTATGCAAAGGTGACAACAGAGAGTGGTAGTGGTTTGGAGAGGGGAGGGGGGAAATGTGTATAGTCTGGGCAGCCATTTGACTAGATGTTCAGGAGTCTTATGGCTTGGGGGTAGAAGCTGTTTAGAAGCTTCTTAGACCTAGACTTGGCGCTACGGTACCACTTGCACTTGTGGTAGCAGAGAGAACAGTCTATGACTAGGGTGGCTGGAGTCAGTGACAATTTTCAGGGCCTTCCTCTGACACCGCCTGGTAAAGAGGTCCTGGGTGGCAGGAAGCTTGGCCCAAGTGATGCACTGGGCCATTCGCAGTACCCTCTGTAGTGCCTTGCGGTCAGAGGCCGAGCAGCCATACCAGGCAGTGATGCAACCAGTCAGGATGCTCTCAATTGTGCAGCTATAGAACCTTTTCAGGATCTGAGGACCCATGCCAAATCTTTTCAGTCTCCTGGAGGGGAATAGGTTTTGTCGTGCCCGACTGTCATGGTGTGCTTGGACCATGTCAACTTGTTGGTGATCCCTATAGTCTGTCTCGTTGTTGTCGGTGATCAGTCCTACCACTGTTGTGTCATAAGAAAATGTAATGATGGTGTTGGAGTCGTGCCTGGCCGTGCAGTCATGAGTGAACAGGGAGTACAGGAGGGTTCTGAGCATGCACCCCTAAGGGGCCCCTGTGTTGAGGAACAGCGTGGCGGATGTGTTGTTACCTACCCTTACCACCTGGGGGCGGCCCGTCAGGAAGTCCAGGATCCAGTTGCAGAGGGGAGGTGTTTTGTCCCTGTGTCCTTAGCTTATTGATGAGTTTGAGGGCACTATGGTGTTGAACGCTGAGCTGTAGTCAATGAATAGCATTCTCACATAGGTGTTCCTTTTGTCCAGGTGGGAAAAGGCTGTGTGGAGTGCAATAGAGACTGCATCATCTGTGGATCTGTTGGGGCAGTATGCAAATTGTAGTGGGTCTAGGGTTTCTGGTATGATGGTGTTGACGTGAGCCATGACCAGCCTTTCAAAGCACTTCATGGCTATAAACGTGAGTGCTACGTGTCGGTAGTCATTTAGGCAGGTTACCTTAGTGTTCTTGTACACAGGTACTATGGTGGTCTGCTTAAAACATGTTGGTATTACAGACTTGGACAGGGAGAGGTTGAAAATGTCAGTGAAGACACTTGCTAGTTGGCCAGTGGATGCTCGCAGTACACGTCCTGGTAATCCGTCTGTGAATTTAGATTTTTACTCATATCGGCTGCGGAGAGCATGATCACACAGTCTTCTGGTACAGCTGGTGCACTCATCATGTTTCAGTGTTATTTGCCTTGAAGCGAGCATAGACGTAGTTGAGTAGTTGAGCTCGTCCTGTAGGCTCGTGTCACTGGACAGCTCTCGGCTGTGCTACCCTTTGTAGTCTGTAATGGTTTGCAGGGCCTGCCACATTCGACGAGCGTCAGAGCCGGTGAAGTACGACTCGATCTTAGTCCTGTATTGACGCTTTGCCTGTTTGATGGTTTGTCGGAGGGCATAGCGGGATTTCTTATAAGCTTCTTGAAAGCGGCAGCTCTAGCTTTTAGCTCAGTGTGGATGCTGCATGTAATCCATGGTTTGTGGTTGGTACAGTGGTTCCTCCTTTAAAAGTTTGCAGAGCTTGCACCGCGGGACATAGAGGTACCCAGCGTCACGGCTTCATTGCCCCAGACCACCACAAGGGGGAGTTAGAGCACTCAGTGTGCATTAGAGTCCCACGGTTTTTAAATGAACACAGAACAGTTTAATTACCTCTGGAAACTTTTGCCAGCAATAAAGCTTCCACGGCCTGTTACTCGGACAGTGAACATCGGGCAATATCTACATTTTCTACCCCTTGGTCAGCTCGCTCTCTGAAAGTAAAGAAAACAGCTTGTTTTTTATAGATATGAAAACAATACCTGAGATATGACCATTCAATCTAAAGCAGCAGATCATGACAATTCAATCTAAAGCAGCAGATCATTCAGCAGATCATGACCATTCAATCTAAAGCAGCAGATCATTCAGCAGATCATTCAGCAGATCATGACCATTCAATCTAAAGCAACGTCAATACAGCCCAGTGCTGCTTACCTGAGATGCCATCTTCGTAGGTGTCCACTTTGACTTCCTTTATGTTGGAAAAAAGTTGCTTTCAGAACAATAATTTTTTATTGAAAATAAAAAAAGGTTTTGCTCTCGACAAAAAGACACAAATGTACCTCCATACCTCCATAGACTATAACAATTTGCCTGTGAATAACCACAAATTCATACAAACGTGCTACTGTATGCAGAATTCTTGATGCTGCCAGCATGCCCACAAGCGAGCCACTCAGGAGCAGAATGATGAAGAGGGAAAGGAATGAGATGGGAACAGCCATTTGTTGCAAGTTGGGGAGGAGGGCTAATAGCTTAACAATAGAATATTCAACCTTTACTAAAGAATAGTCTAATAGCCGAGCTAGGTGTGAAAAATCCCCTTCCTAACGACCAAGGGGTAGCTTGCTACTCAATGTAATAAAGTAATGACTTTTCAAATAAGTTACCTCACAAGTTAAGTTGGCTGACAATTTGTTAGCTACGTTGTCCTTACGAACCACATAGCATATCAATCAGCAGTATGTACCGGTATGTTACCTAACGTTAGTAGTTATACATCAAACTTGCCAGTGTGTTAACTATAGGCTATCTAACAACTTGATTATTCGAGTCATTCTTAGCTAAATGGTATAGTCGTTGTGCTTTCAGTCAAATAATATTACTAGAAAATATTCATATTCACAAAATCACAAGTGCAATATTTTGAAACACAGCTTAGCCTTTTGTTAATCACCCTGTCGTCTCAGATTTTGAAATTATGCTTTACATCGAAAGCAATCCAAGCGTTTGTGTAAGTTTATCGATAGCCTAGCATAGCATTATGTACACTTAGCATCAGGAAGCTTGGTCACGAAAATCAGAAAAGCAATCAAATTAACCGTTTATCTTTGATGATCTTCGGATGTTTTCACTCACGAGAATCCCAGTTACACAGCAAATGTTACTTTTGTCCCATAAAGATTATTTTTATACCCAAAATACCAACGTTTGTTTGTCGCGTTATGTTCAGAAATCCACAGGAAAGAGCGGTCACGACAACGCAGACGGAAATTCCAAATAGTCTTCATAATGTCCACAGAAACATGTCAAACGTTTTTTATAATCATTCCTCAGGTAGTTTTTAAAATATACAGTATATTTGATAATATATCAACCGAGTGTGAAGCTTTTTCCATAACAGCGGCAGCTCCACTCAATTGCGCACCATCTCACTCTGAGAGCCCCCCTCTCTCCACATACGCAATGTGATCCTTCACGCTCATTTTTTCAAAATAAAAGCCTGAAACTATGTCTAAAGACTGTTGACACCTTAGGGAAGCCACAGAAAAAGGAATATGATTGATATCCCTTTAAATGGAGGACAGGCACGCATAGGAACACAGAGGTTTCAAAATAAGAGGCACTTCATGATTGGATTATCCTCAGGATTTCACCTGCAATATCAGTTCTGTTATACTCACAGACAATATTTTTACAGTTTTGGAAACTTTAGAGTGTTTTCTATCCTAATCTGTCAATTATATGCATATTCTAGCATCTGGTCATGAGAAATAGGCCGTTTACTTTGGGAATGTTATTTTTCCAAGCATAAAAAGTGCCCCCTGGTTTCAAGAGGTTATTAAAGTCCCCGGCTACTAGGAGCGCTGCCTCTGGGTGAGCGCTTTCTTGTTTGCTTATGGTGGAATACAGCAGATTCAATGCTATCTTGGTGCCAGCCTCTGACTGTGGTGGTATGTAAACAGCTACAAAGAATATAGATGAAAACTCTCTCGGTAGGTAATGTGGTCTGCAGCTGTCACACCCTGATCTGTTTCACCTGTTCCTGTGATCGTCTCCACCCTCTCCAGGTGTCGCTTATTTTTCCCAGTGTATTTATCCCTGTGTTTCCTGTCTCTCTGTGCCAGTTCGTCTTGTATGTTTAGTCAAGTCAAACAGCGTGTTTTTCCCATACTTCTTTTGCTATTCCACCTTTTTCCAGTCCTCCTGGTTTTGACCCTTGCCCGTTTCTGAACTCTGTACCCGCCTGCCTGACCATTCTGCCTGCCTTGACCACGAGCCTGTCTGCCACTGTACCTCCTGGACTCTGATCTGGTTTTGACCTTTTGCCTGTCCACAGCCATTCTCTTGCCTACCTTTTGGATTATTAAACATTATAAAGACTCCAACTCCTGTGTCTGCATCTGGGTCTCGCCATGTGCATTGATAGCAGTTTATCATGTGAAACTCTACCTCAGGTGAACAATGACTCGAGACTTCCTTAGATATCGTGCACCAGCTGTTGTTTACAAAAATACATAGACCGCAGTCCCTTGTCTTACCAGACGCCACTGTTCTATCCTGCCGGTACATCGTAAAACCAGTATGTTGAAATTGTCGTCGTTCAGCCACAACTCCATGAAGGATTAGATGTTAGTTTTGAATGTCCCGTTGGTAGTTTAATCTTCCCAATAACTCTGCCATTTTATTGTCCAAAGATTGCATGTTTGCGGGGAGTGGGGGTTTATTCGATTGCCTCCTACTCCTCAGCAGGCAGCCCGCCCTCCGGCCTCTCTTTCTTCGACACCTCTTCACGCAGATCAATGGGGTCAGGGCCTGTTCACAATGGGAGCCATATATCCCCCGCCTTATGAAATAAGAAAAAGGATTCTGCTAGTCCGTGGTGAGTAATTGCAGTCCTGATGTCTTAAAGTTGTTTTGGGTTGTAATAGACGGGACAATGGGATTGCAGTCCTGAGTTGAATACTTTAGCAAGGTCTCAAGCAAGATTAATCACTGAATGATCACTGTTGAGGGACTTACTGGAAACTAGTGGTCCAATAAAAAAAGTTTTTTTTACGACAAAATTAATATTTGATCTCCTTCCAAATTAGTATACATTATACCATAGCCTTGTCTCTGGTGAGAATGAGAACAAAATGTGCAGAATTATTTGTAGCGGCACACAGACAAAACAAACAAAGGTTATGGGCTAGTTATAGCCTAAAGTTTTAGGCTAGTCTTAACACAAACTTTGTATTCACTTGGGAGCACAGTACAGACATCGTTCTTGTTTACTGTCACACATAAGGAATTTCACACCATGTTGCTCCAATATCCACCAGAATGAGACAAATATGAAATCCTGTCACCGTCTGCCTGTCAGTCATGGCTGTGAATAAATAGGTAAGCAAAACTTTCCAACAAAAACTAGGAGGCAGATAAACGAGACCACACTAATCTGTCGCCTAATTGTCCACTAATTATATCGTAAATCACCGTGACGATGACAGCTAGTCCCAATTACAGATGTCACGCTCAGCCTGGTCCCCTCCATCACGGCTCATTTCTACTCTGGAAACCACATTGTGTACAAATCACCTCCTTTAATTCATGTCAAGACAGTAGGTCAGTTAAAAAAAGAGACCCACCTACGCACTATAATGTGATTTTCCTTCATGTACCCCTGTTGAATGGCGATAAGAAAATAGGCCCTTTTCATTCTACAGAGCCTTCGTCCTACAGAGATTGCACTTATCGAAGCTGTCATAACAAAACCTAAGAGTGGTTGGAAAATAGCCTGACCGAAATGAACAAGAACTAATTTAAGTTATGACAACAGATATCCTATAATATGACGAAGTTGTTGGTTCAACCATCTCAGGCCTTTTGATGAGCTGATATGTCATCATAAGTGAGTTACGAAACCCAGTCAGAGATCAGAAACATTCAAACTTGGTTATAGATGCACCATAGCAGCTCTTAGCCTCCTAATTGTCTACTTAAAGTTCAGAACTGGGGAGGCCTAATCAGGACAATATAGAGTTATGAAAGAAGTGATCTTTTTTTTGAGAAAAGCATTGTCTAAAACTCTAATTTTCCATTAGATAAAGGAACATTTATTAAACATATATAATTTGGATTCCATTATGATTTTAGTCGCTCCTAATTCCTGGATTCTTCTAGGAGTTTATACTAATGACAAAGCAGCGAGGATAAGTCTTATTCATTACTCTTCCGATATAGTCATCAAACAAGCCAGGCTAATGGTGATTAAATATACTCCTTTGATTAAAATGGATTTCCGGAGCAAGATTTATAGTTGGCTGATTTGGGTTAAAGACTGAGGGTTATATGCATGATGTTAGTCATGGACAAATTCTTATTTTACAATGACGGCCTACCAAAAGGCAAAAGGCCTCCTGTGGGGGCTGGGATAAAATACATGAACTTTGCGACCTTTTGCCACATTTCAGGCTTCAAACATAAAGATATAAAACTGTATTTTTTTGTGAAGAATCAACAACAAGTGGGACACAATCATGAAGTGGAACGACATTTATTGGATATTTAAAACTTTTTTAACAAATCAAAAACTGAAAAATTGGGCGTGCAAAATTATTCAGCCCCCTTAAGTTAATACTTTTTAGCGCCACCTTTTGCTGCGATTACAGCTGTAAGTCGCTTGGGGTATGTCTCTATCAGTTTTGCACATCGAGAGACTGAATTTTTTTCCCATTCCTCCTTGCAAAACAGCTCGAGCTCAGTGAGGTTGGATGGAGAGCATTTGTGAACAGCAGTTTTCAGTTCTTTCCACAGATTCTCGATTGGATTCAGGTCTGGACTTTGACTTGGCCATTCTAACACCTGGATATGTTTATTTTTGAACCATTCCATTGTAGATTTTGCTTTATGTTTTGGATCATTGTCTTGTTGGAAGACAAATCTCCGTCCCAGTCTCAGGTCTTTTGCAGACTCCATTAGGTTTTCTTCCAGAATGGTCCTGTATTTGGCTCCATCCATCTTCCCATCAATTTTAACCATCTTCCCTGTCCCTGCTGAAGAAAAGCAGGCCCAAACCATGATGCTGCCACCACCATGTTTGACAGTGGGGATGGTGTGTTCAGCTGTGTTGCTTTTACGCCAAACATAACGTTTTGCATTGTTGCCAAAAAGTTCAATTTTGGTTTCATCTGACCAGAGCACCTTCTTCCACATGTTTGGTGTGTCTCCCAGGTGGCTTGTGGCAAACTTTAAACAACACTTTTTATGGATATCTTTAAGAAATGTCTTTCTTCTTGCCACTCTTCCATAAAGGCCAGATTTGTGCAATATACGACTGATTGTTGTCCTATGGACAGAGTCTCCCACCTCAGCTGTAGATCTCTGCAGTTCATCCAGAGTGATCATGGGCCTCTTGGCTGCATCTCTGATCAGTCTTCTCCTTGTATGAGCTGAAAGTTTAGAGGGACGGCCAGGTCTTGGTAGATTTGCAGTGGTCTGATACTCCTTCCATTTCAATATTATCGCTTGCACAGTGCTCCTTGGGATGTTTAAAGCTTGGGAAATCTTTTTGTATCCAAATCCGGCTTTAAACTTCTTCACAACAGTATCTCGGACCTGCCTGGTGTGTTCCTTGTCCTTCATGATGCTCTCGGCGCTTTTAACGGACCTCTGAGACTATCACAGTGCAGGTGCATTTATACAGAGACTTGATTACACACAGGTGGATTGTATTTATCATCATTAGTCATTTAGGTCAACATTGGATCATTCAGAGATCCTCACTGAACTTCTGGAGAGAGTTTGCTGCACTGAAAGTAAAGGGGCTGAATAATTTTGCACGCCCAATTTTTCAGTTTTTGATTTGTTAAAAAAGTTTGAAATATCCAATAAATGTCGTTCCACTTCATGATTGTGTCCCACTTGTTGTCGATTCTTCACACAAAAATACAGTTTTATATCTTTACGTTTGAAGCCTGAAATGTGGCAAAAGGTCGCAAAGTTCAAGGGGGCCGAATACTTTCGCAAGGCACTGTATATATATATATATATATACAGTGGGGAGAACAAGTATTTGATTCACTGCCGATTTTGCAGGTTTTCCGACTTACAAAGCATGTAGAGGTCTATAATTTTTATCATAGGTACACTTCAACTGTGAGAGACGGAATCTAAAACAAAAAGTCCGTATTGCCCAGCGACAGCCCCGAAACCTGAAGGATCTGGAGAAGGTCTGTATGGAGGAGTGGGCCAAAATCCCTGCTGCAGTGTGTTCCAACCTGGTCAAGAACTAACGGAAACGTATGATCTCTGTAATTGCAAACAAAGGTTTCTGTACCAAATATAAAGTTCTGCTTTTCTGATGTATCAAATACTTATGTCATGGAAAAAAATGCAATTTTTTTAACCTTTATTTAACTAGGCAAGTCAGTTAAGTATTTTATTATTATTATTATTATTATTATTTTCAATGACGGCCTAGGAACAGTGGGTTAACTACCTGTTCAGGGGCAGAACGACAGATTTGTACCCTGTCAGCTCGGGGGTTTGAACTTGCAACCTTCCGGACTCTAACCACTAGGCTACCCTGCCGCTCCAATGAATTACTTAAAAATCATACAATGTGATTTTCTGAGGTTTGATTCCCGACTGAATTTCACATCTAGCTTTGTCTCCTTGATGATCTAGAGGGTGCAGCTGTCTGACTCTGCTGTGTACTACTGTGCTCTGAGGCCCACTGTGACAACAGGATATTCAGTCACTGCAGAACAACGTCACAAGCTTCTGAATGTTTGATGAATCAAAGATTTCAAAGTCTCGTCATGGCCCAGTTACATCAGAGTGGTATTACTCTTCTCAACATTTTCTGGATTGTCTGACCTTCATGTCTTAAAGTAATGATGGACTGTCATTTTTCTTTGCTTATTTGAGCTGTTCTTGCCATAATATGGACTTGGTCTTTTACCAAATAGGGCTATCTTCTGTATACCACCCTCTTCTGTTTACCACCCCTACCTTGTCACAACACAACTGTTTGGCTCAAATGCATTAAGAAGGAAATAAATTCCACAAATTCAATTTTTTAAGGCACACCTGTTAAATGAAATGCATTCCAGGTTACTGTCTCATGAAGCTGGTTGAGAGATTGCCAAGAGTTTACAACGCTGTCATCAAGGCAAAGGGTGGCTACTTTTATCAAGACCCAGATGCAGACACAGGCAGATAGTACGAGTCTCAGAGTTTATTATAGTACAAGGGGTAGGCAAAAGGTAAGTCAAGGAAGGCAAAAAGTTGTTATCCAAATCAGAGTCAGGCAGGTACAGGATGACAGGCAAGATCAGGGTCAGGACAGGCAGAAAGGTCAGAACTGGGAAAACAAAAAGTAGGGCACAGGAAACACGGAACACACTGGTAGGACTTGACGGGACAAGACAAACTGGCAACAGACAAACAGAAATCGCAGGTATAAATACACAGGGGGGCCTCCCGGGTGGCGCAGTGGTTAAGAAGATAGCCCTATTTGGTAAAAGACCAAGTCCATATTATGGCAAGAACAGCTCAAATAAGCAAAGAAAAATGACAGTCCATCATTACTTTAAGACATGAAGGTCAGACAATCCAGAAAATGTTGAGAAGAGTAATACCACTCTGATGTAACTGGGCCATGACGAGACTTTGAAATCTTTGCTGTGCCACCAGAGGTCCGGGAGGTCCGTGGGGCGATGCACGGATTAGGGAGGATTTGGCCGGGTGCGCACCAGCGACTCCTGTGGCGGGCCGGGCGCAGTGCGCACTAACCAAGGTTTCCAGGTGCACGGTGTTTCCTCCGACACATTGGTGCGGCTGGCTTCCGGGTTGGATGCGCGCTGTGTTAAGAAGCAGTGTGGCTTGGTTGGGTTGTGTATCGGAGGACGCATGACTTTCAACCTTCGTCTCTCCCGAGCCCGTACGGGAGTTGTAGCGATGAGACAAGATAGTAGCTACTAAAAACAATTGGATACCACGAAATTGGGGAGAAAAAGGGGTAAAAAAAATGAAAAAGAAAAAAATATATAAATACACAGGGGATAATGAGGGGAGATGGGAGACAAGCACAATGACAGGTGTCTGCCGTCCATTACATGCAATTTAAATTACAGGTTGTAATGCAATGAAATAGGAAAAATGCCAAGGGGGGTGAATACTTTTGCAAGGCACTGTATGTTCGTCTAAGGAGAGATCAGGGTCCAGAGTAACGCAGAGGTCCTTCACAGTTTTATTTGACACGATTGTATACCCATAAAAGATTAATTGATCCAAAAGCAGATCACTTTGTTTTTGGGGTCCTAGAACTTGCATCCACTTCCCTATGTCTGCAACACAGGCTTCCAGGGTAGGCAATTTTGGTGCATTTTAGTTAGCTTTACGACAGTATAATTTTTTGGGGGGGATTATTCTTATTCTCCTCATTTAGGTTGAAAAATAGGATGATCGAGCAGCAGAGAGGGCTCTTCGATATTACACGGTACTGTCTTTACAAGCTAGTCGGAAGACTTCCAGTTTGGTGGAGCGCAATTTTCATTCCAATTTTCTAGAAGCTTGCTTCAGGGCTCGGGTATTTTCTGTATACCAGGGAGCAAATTTCTTGTGACAAATTATTTTTGTTTTTAGGGGTGCAACTGAATCTAGGGTATTACGCAAGGTTATATTAGGATCCGCAGTTAGGTGGTAAAACTATTTTTGTATTCCGACATGGAGGGAGTTTGGAAGGGCATCTTGGAATCTTTGGGTTGTCCGAGAATTTGTAGCAGGGCTTTTGATGATCCTTGGTTGGGGTCTGAGCAGATTATTTGTTGCGATTGCAAATGTAATAAAATGGTGGTCCGATAGACCAGGACTATGAGGAAAAACATTTAGATCCACAATATTTATTCCACGGGACAAATCTAGATCCAGGCTATGACTGTGGAAATGAGTAGGTCCAGTATCAGTCAAAAGTTTGGACACACCTACTCATTCAGTTTCTACATTGTAGAATAATAGTGAAGACATTAAAACTATAAAATAACACATATGGAATCATGTAGTACCAAAAAAGTGTGAAGCAAATCAAAATATATTTTATTTTTGAGATTCTTCAAAGTAGCCACCCTTTGATTTGATGACAGCTTTGCACACTCTTGGCATTCTCTCAACTAGCTTCATGAGGTAGTCACCTGGAATGCATTGCAATTAACAGGCGTGCCTTGTTAAAGTTAATTTGTGGAATTAATGCATTTGAGTCAATCAGTTGTGTTGTGACAAGGTATGAGTGGTATACAGAAGATAGTATGGACTTGGTCTTTTACCAAATAGGACTATGGCAAGAACAGCTCAAATAAGCAAAGAGAAACGACAGTCCATCGTTGCTTCATGATTTGAAGGTCAGCCAGTGCGAAACATTTCTCAACTTTTTTATTTCTTTCTTTCTATGATGAAACTGGCTCTCACGAGGACTGCCACAGTAAAGGAAGATTGCAGCCCAAGAAAATGCTTCGCAGAGTTCAAGTAACAGACACATCTCAACATCAGCTGTTCAGAGGAGACTGCGTGAAAAAGGAATTCATGGTCGAATTAGTGCAAAGAAACCACACCAACAAGAACAAGAGACTTGATTGGGCCAAGAAACACAAGCAATGGACATTAGACCATGGAAATCAGATTTTTGATTCCAACCGCTGTGTCTTTAGGAGATGCAGAGTAGGTGAATGGATAATCTCCACGTGTGGTTCCCACCGCGAAGCATGGAGGAGGAGGTGTGATGGTGTAGGGTGCTTTGCTGGTGACACTGTTGGTGATTTATTTAGAATTCAAGGCAATTAACTAGCATAGCTGCCACAGCATTCTGCAGCGATACGTCATCCCATCTGTTTTGCGCTTAGTGGGACCTCCAAGCTGTGTAAGAGCTATTTGACCAAGAGGGATAGTGATGGAGTGCTACATCAGATGACCTGGCCTCCACAATCACACCACTTCAACCCAATTGAGATGATTTTGGGATGAGTTGGACTGCAAACCAGGAAAAGCAGCCAACAAGTGCTCAGCATATGTGTGAACTCCTTTAAGACTGTTGGAATAGCATTCCTCATGAAGCTGGTTGAGAGAATGCCAAGATTGTGCAACGCTGTCATCAAGGCAAAGGGTTGCTACTTGGAAGAATCTCAAATATAAAATATGAACTTTTTGGGTTATGACATGATTCCATTTGTGTTATTTCATAGTTTTTATGTCTTCACTATTATTCTACAATGTAGAAAATAGTAAAATAAAAAAAATAGAAAAACCCTTGACTGGTACTGTATATTGGACAAAACCCACTTGGAGTGGGTCTGTGGACTTGTCCATGTGAATATTAAAGTCATCAAAAATGTGAATATTATCTGCCATGACTACAAGGCCCGATAGGAATTCAGGGAACTCAGTGCGGCCCAGGAGGCATGTAAACAGTAGCTATAAAAAGTGATTGAGTAGGCTGCATAGATTTCATGACGAGAAGCTCAAAAGACTAAAACGCAGTCATTTTTTTTGTACATTGAAATTTGCTGTCATAAATGTTAGCAACACTTCCGCCTTTGCCAGATGAACGGGGGATATCGTAACTAGTGTAACCAGGAAGAGAGGCCTCATTTATAAGTAAAGTAAATTCATCAGATTTGAGCCATGTTTCAGTCAGGCCAATCACATCAAGATTATGATCAGTGATTAGTTAATTGACTATGACTGCCTTGGAAGTAAGGGATCTAACATTAAGTAACCCTATTTTGAGATATCACAATCTCTTTCAATAACAACAGGAATGGAGGAAGTCTTTATTCCAGTGAGATTGCTAAGGCGAACACAGCATGTTTTGTTTTGCTTAACCTACAGTAGATCGAGGCACTGACACAGTCTCCATAGGGATAGCTGAGCTGACTACACTGACTGTGCTCGTCAGACTCCACTAAGTTGGCAGGCTGGCTAACAGCCTGCTGCCTGGCCTGCACCCTATCTCATTGTGAAGCTAGAGGAGTTAGAGACATTTCTATGTTCATAGATAAGATGAGACACCCCTCCAGCTAGGATGGAGTCCGTCACTCCTCAGCAGGTCAGGCTTGGTCCTGTTTGTGGGTGAGTCCCAGAAAGAGGGCCAATTATCTACAAATTCTATCTTTTGGGAGGGGCAGAAAACAGTTTTCAACCAGCGAGTTGTGAGTTGGGAGACTGCTGTAGAGCTCATCACTCCCCCTAACTGGGAGAGGAACAGAGACAATTACTCAATGCCATCTTTCTATCTGATTTACACGCTGAAGCTATGTTGCGCTTGGTGACCTCTGACTTTCACCCTAACATCATTGGTGCCGACGTTGACAACAATATCTAATAGTGTCTTTAGAAAATTGAACAGGCATGAGCAGGCATGACAGTACTCCTCACTCCGAGGGCGAGGAGTGGCCGGTATGGACGGCGGAGATGGAAATCCCGAATAATGTTGGTAGCCACAGTACACTGTCCTCTTCTCCATTTGCCCGTCCCTCAACCCATGGGACAAGTTTGGTTATATTACACAGAAGTGCTCTTTGTGAATTTCCTCTGCAGTGTAAATTTGTATTCACACTGTGTGCATATGTTAGGAGTGACAGCTATTTAGCATTAGGTTTGAATGCCTTTGAAAAAGCACCTCTTCAAAGCACCACAGGGACTAGAACACATACCAGATGGTGTTAAAATGGGATGTTCTCACCAGGGGGTAATGCAAATGTTCATCACTCATTAATATCTGGGATAAGTCATTTGGTAATGATAGAATACATGTAAGACCTTTTCATTTTGCCATTGTTCTAAAGAGAGACTGACTGGATCAGTTAATTCTCGAGATCAAAGCATGAAGTTACCTAAAAAAACTCAATTGTTCCAGCAGATACTTTATCACCGTGTCCGACAAGACACAAAGTGTCAAATTGAGGCACAGGCAGAGAAATATTACTTGTGTGGTCCAAACATTGGTTTCAGTTTTGCATGGTATATAGACCACAGAGCTAGCTCCAAGTGAGCCTCTTCAGTCTGCACTTAATGAAACGGATCAATCTTCATATGCCTCAAGGATGATCGAAACAGGTCAGTCATAAAGTTATGAATTCAGAGAGTGCAGAGGCATCCCACAAAGGTTATTATCAACGTCTCATGTAATTAAATTGGGAGGAAACAAAAGAGTGGACCGCAACTAACTGGACTGGGGGGGAAAAAATCTATCCATTAAGAAGAGTAATTGATAACAGTATCATCAGTCTTTCTGAGCAATGTCAGAATGGCCGTAAACCATTATCCATGCATTGAGTCTCAAAATTATTTCGGCATTCCTACGTCAACTCCATACATGGCTTTGGCAACACAGGGTCATCAAAGCTTCATGAAAATGCATTTAAACAAAACAGAAGTTGGAGGGTATACTGTAAGAAACTAGCTTACATCTTTCAGTGAATTTGGCTCGTCCATTTCACGTCTTTTCAATTCACTTCATCTCGAATCAGGACAAGTCCAGCATGGAATATATACCATGAATCTCATCGTGACATACAGTACCAGTCAAACATTTGGACACACCTACTCATTCAAGGGTTTTTCTTTATTGAAAAAAACTATTTTCTACATTGTAGAAGAATAGGAAAGACATTAAAACTATGACATAACACATATGAAATCATGTAGTAACCCCAAAACTTTTTCAAAGTAGCCACCCTTTGCCCTAGATGACAGCTTTGCACACTCTTAGAATTCGCTCAAACAGCTTCTTGAGGAATGCTTTTCCAAAAGTCTTGCCTTCGCTCTGCGGTCCAACTCATCCCAAACCATCTCAATTGGGTTGAGGTTGGGTGGTTGTGGGGGCCAGGTCATCAGATGCAGCACTCCATCACTCTGCTTCTTGGTCAAATAGCCCTTGCACAGTCTGGAGGTGTGTTGAATCATTTTCCTGTTGAAAAGCAAATGATAGTCCCACTAAGCGCAAACCAGATGGGATGGAGAATGCTGTGGTAACCATGCTGGTTAAGTGTGTGTTGAATTCTAAATAAATCAACGACAGTGTCACCAGCAAAGCACCCCGACACCATCACACCTTCTCCTCCTCCATGCTTCACGGTGGGAACCACACATGCAGAGATCATCCGTTCACTTACTCTACATCTCCCAAAGCCACGGCGGTTGGAACCAAAAATCTTGAATTTGGACTTATCAGACCAAAGGACAGATTTCCACTGATCGTGTTTCTTGGCCCAAGCAAGTCTCTTATTATTATTGGTGTCCTTTAGTAATGGTTCCTTTGCAGCAATTTGAACATGAAGGCCTGATTCACGGAGTCTCCTCTGAACAGTTGATGTTGAGATGTGTCTGTTACTTGAACTCTGTGAAGCATTTATTTGGGGTGCAATTTCTGAGGCTGGTAACTCTAATGAACTTATCGTCTGCAGCAGAAGGAACTCTGGGTCTTCCTTTTCTGTGGCGGTCCTCATGAGAGCCAGTTTCATCATAGCGCTTGATGGTTTTTGCAACTGCAATTGTAGAAACTTCCAAAGGTTCTTGAAATTTTCAGAATTGTCTGACCTTAATGTCTTAAAGTAATGATGGACTGTCATTTCTCTTTGCTTATTTGAGCTGTTCTTGCCATAATATGGACCTGGTCTTTTACCAAGCAGGGCTATCTTCTGTATACCACCCCTACCTTTTCACAACAACTGATTGGCTCAAACACATTAAGAAGGAAAGAAATTCCACAAATGATCTTTTAACAAGGCACAGCTGTTAATTGAAATGCATTCCAGGTGACTACCTCATGAAGCTGGTTGATAGAATGCCAAGAGTGTGCAAAGCTGTCATCAAATCAAAGGGTGGCTACTTTGAAGAATCTCAAATATTATAGCCTGTTTGCTGGGAGTCGAGAAGCAAGTACAGGGAGTGAATAATTTAATAAATAAATGAACATGTTTTTTTTTATTTTTTTTTTATTTTTATTTTTTTATTTCACCTTTATTTAACCAGGTAGGCTAGTTGAGAACAAGTTCTCATTTGCAACTGCGACCTGGCCAAGATAAGGCATAGCAGTGTGAACAGACAACACAGAGTTACACATGGAGTAAACAATTAACAAGTCAATAACACAGTAGAAAAAAGGGGAGTCTATATATACATTGTGTGCAAAAGGCATGAGAAGGTAGGCAAATAATTACAATTATGCAGATTAACACTGGAGTGATAAATGATCAGATGGTTATGTAGAGATATTGGTGTGCAAAAGAGCAGAAAAATAAATAAATAAAAACAGTATGGGGATGAGGTAGGTGAAAATGGGTGGGCTATTTACCAATAGACTATGTACAGCTGCAGCGATCGGTTAGCTGCTCGGATAGCAGATGTTTGAAGTTGGTGAGGGAGATAAAAGTCTCCAACTTCAGTGATTTTTGCAATTCGTTCCAATCACAGGCAGCAGAGAACTGGAACGAAAGGCGGCCAAATGAGGTGTTGGCTTTAGGGATGATCAGTGAGATACACCTGCTGGAGCGCGTGCTACGGATGGGTGTTGCCATCGTAACCAGTGAACTGAGATAAGGCGGAGCTTTACCTAGCATGGACTTGTAGATGAGCTGGAGCCAGTGGGTCTGGCGACGAATATGTAGCGAGGGCCAGCCGATTAGAGCATACAAGTCGCAGTGGTGGGTGGTATAAGGTGCTTTAGTGACAAAACGGATGGCACTGTGATAAACTGCATCCAGTTTGCTGAGTAGAGTGTTGGAAGCAATTTTGTAGATGACATCGCCGAAGTCGAGGATCGGTAGGATAGTCAGTTTTACTAGGGTAAGTTTGGCGGCGTGAGTGAAGGAGGCTTTGTTGC
The DNA here is from genome assembly GCF_045791955.1 of Oncorhynchus clarkii lewisi. Taxonomy (NCBI): domain Eukaryota; kingdom Metazoa; phylum Chordata; class Actinopteri; order Salmoniformes; family Salmonidae; genus Oncorhynchus; species Oncorhynchus clarkii. Next base: position 16,748,559 of record NC_092174.1, on the reverse strand, counting down.
GGAATAGAAAGCCGACTCTTGATTTGATTTTCGATTGGAGATGTTTGATATGGGTCTGGAAGGAGAGTTTAGAGTCTAGCCAGACACCTAGGTACTTATAGATGTCCACATATTCAAGGTCGGAACCATCCAGGGTGGTGATGCTGGTCAGGCGTGCGGGTGCAGGCAGCGAACGGTTGAAAAGCATGCATTTGGTTTTACTAGCGTTTAAGAGCAGTTGGAGGCCACGGAAGGAGTGCTGTATGGCATTGAAGCTCGTTTGGAGGTTAGATAGCACAGTGTCCAAGGACGGGCCGGAAGTATATAGAATGGTGTCGTCTGCGTAGAGGTGGATCAGGGAATCGCCCGCAGCATGAGAAACATCATTGATATATACAGAGAAAAGAGTCGGCCCGAGAATTGAACCCTGTGGCACCCCCATAGAGACTGCCAGAGGACCGGACAGCATGCCCTCCGATTTGACACACTGAACTCTGTCTGCAAAGTAATTGGTGAACCAGGCAAGGCAGTCATCCGAAAAACCGAGGCTACTGAGTCTGCCAATAAGAATACGGTGATTGACAGAGTCGAAAGCCTTGGCAAGGTCTATGAAGACGGCTGCACAGTACTGTCTTTTATCGATGGCGGTTATGATATCGTTTAGCACCTTGAGCGTGGCTGAGGTACACCCGTGACCAGCTCGGAAACCAGATTGCACAGCGGAGAAGGTACGGTGGGATTCAAGATGGTCAGTGATCTGTTTGTTGACTTGGCTTTCGAAGACCTTAGATAGGCAGGGCAGGATGGATATTGGTCTGTAACAGTTTGGGTCCAGGGTGTCGCCCCCTTTGAAGAGGGGGATGACTGCGGCAGCTTTCCAATCCTTGGGGATCTCAGACGATATGAAAGAGAGGTTGAACAGGCTGGTAATAGGGGTTGCGACAATGGCGGCGGATAGTTTCAGGAATAGAGGGTCCAGATTGTCAAGCCCAGCTGATTTGTACGGGTCCAGGTTTTGCAGCTCTTTCAGAACATCTGCTATCTGGATTTGGGTAAAGGAGAACCTGGAGAGGCTTGGGCGAGTAGCTGCGGGGGGGGGGAGCTGTTGGACGAGGTTGGAGTAGCCAGGCGGAAGGCATGGCCAGCCGTTGAGAAATGCTTGTTGAAGTTTTCGATAATCATGGATTTATCGGTGGTGACCGTGTTACCTAGCCTCAGTGCAGTGGGCAGCTGGGAGGAGGTGCTCTTGTTCTCCATGGACTTCACAGTGTCCCAGAACTTTTTGGAGTTGGAGCTACAGGATGCAAACTTCTGCCTGAAGAAGTTGGCTTTAGCTTTCCTGACTGACTGTGTGTATTGGTTCCTGACTTCCCTGAACAGTTGCATATCGCGGGGACTGTTCGATGTTAGTGCAGTCCGCCACAGGATGTTTTTGTGCTGGTCGAGGGCAGTCAGGTCTGGAGTGAACCAGGGGCTATATCTGTTCTTAGTTCTGCATTTTTTGAACGGAGCATGCTTATCTAAAATGGTGAGGAAGTTACTTTTAAAGAAAGACCAGGCATCCTCAACTGACGGGATGAGGTCAATGTCCTTCCAGGATACCCGGGCCAGGTCGATTAGAAAGGCCTGCTCACAGAAGTGTTTTAGGGAGCGTTTGACAGTGATGAGGGGTGGTCGTTTGACTGCGGCTCCGTAGCGGATACAGGCAATGAGGCAGTGATCGCTGAGATCCTGGTTGAAGACAGCGGAGGTGTATTTGGAGGGCCAGTTGATCAGGATGACGTCAATGAGGGTGCCCTTGTTTACAGAGTTAGGGTTGTACCTGGTGGGTTCCTTGATGATTTGAGTGAGATTGAGGGCATCTAGCTTAGATTGTAACAAAACAAGAAACACGAAAAGCATACAGCCAATGAAACAGAGTACCCCCTCCCTGACACGCGGCTCCAACCGGCTGAGGCGCGGGATTCCGACGAGCTGACTGAGGAGCGGGATTCTGACGTGCCGGCCGAGCCAACTGAGTCTTGAGAACCTGTCAAGCCAGCTAAGGCATGGAAGCCTGATGAGCCAGCTGAGACATCCCCGGTTGCTTCGGCAACCACACCTGGACCCGACTTGACAAAAATATTAAAGATACCTGTTGCTTCCCTTTGGTGAGGCGTTATTCTAAAACGTGTACGCTGGGAGTCGGGAAACAAGTACAGGGAGTGAATAATAAAAATAATAAACGAACATGGAACGAAACAAGAAACACGGAAAGCGTACAGACAAGAAACAGTAAATAATGCCAGAGGAAAGAACCAAGGGGAGTGACAGATATAGGGGAGGTATTCAGGAAGGTGATGGAATCTCGTGAGGCACAGGTACGTGTAACGATGGTGGCAGGTGTGCGTAATAATCGGGAGAGGGGGAATACATGTGACAAATAAAAAATATATTTTGAATTGTTTAACACTTTATTGGTTATCACATGATTCCATATGTTTTATTTAATAGTTTATGTCTTCACTATTATTCTACAATGAAGGATATAGTCAAAATAAAGAAAAACCCTTGAATGAGTAGGTGTGTCCAAACTTTCGACTGGTAATGTACGTAAGCATGAAGTAAAACCTGACAGATGAAGACAAACAAAGGCCTTGTAGTTAACCTATGCTCTGTCCTCTTGGGCCCAGTGGTGTGAATGAACCCATAATATTGACGATGAGATGGGGGACCTCATCCATCCACACCACACATCCATGACACCTACATGGAGGTCCTCTTTAAGAGACCTGTTCACCGCCTCAACCCTGGGATCCTGATAACTAATCAATATATAATCTCAGTGTGGCTATGCTCGACCAATCCCCCATCCATCACCCTGTGTTGGCTTCATCACTCTGGGAATTTATATAGGCCACTGCATGCATGTACGACTATACTCTGTCCAAGCAGTATACAAGAAGCTCAAAAGTCTGCCCACTAGTTAGAACTTTAGGTCTTTCTGGAGAATGTCATGAGGTTTGTAGTGGTTTCACACTCATGATGTCAAGAGGTTCTTCATGTATTGAAAGGGACTGGTCATTCGCTAGCAACATGCATAGCAACAAGAGCTGCTGATGTCATAGTCATGACCATTATTTATTTCCACATCTCACCTGTTGATAGAACTGCCTCCTACTAGTCTCTATCCATCTCTATCATCTTGATACTCTCATTGTCTTTGCTCATTTGTAAGAGGCGTAATCATTACATAGGCCAAACAACACACTTGTAGCTTACAGTTGAAGTCAGAAGTTTACATACACCTTAGCCAAATACATTTAAACTCAGTTCTTCACAATTCCTGATATTTAATCCCAGTAAAAATTCCCTGTTTACGTCTGTTAGGATCACCACTTTATTTTAAGAATGTGAAGTGTCAGAATACTAGTAGAGTGGGATTTATTTCAGCTTTTGGTTCTTTCATCACGTTCCCACTGGGTCAGAAGTTTACATACACTCAATTAGTATTTGGCAGCATTGCCATTACATTATTTAACTTGGGTCAAATTTTGGGTAGCCTTCCACAAGTTTCCCACAATAAATTGGGTGCATTTTGACCCATTCCTCCTGACAGAGCTGGTGTAACTGAGTCAGGTTTGGAGGCCTCCTTGCTTGCACATGCTTTTTCAGTTCTGCCCACAAATATTCTATAGGATTGAGGTCAGGGCTTCTGATGGCCACTCCAATACATTCTTTGTTGTCCTTAAGCCATTTTGCCACAACTTTGGAAGTATGCTTGGGGTCATTGTCCATTTGGAAGACCCATTTGCGACCAAGCTTCAACTTCCTGACTGATGTCTTGAGATGTTGCTTCAATATAACCACATAATTTTCCTGCCCCCTGATGCCATCTATTTTGTGAAGTGCACCAGTCCCTCCTGCAGCAAAGCACCCCCACATCATGATGCTGCCACCCCCGTGCTTCACGGTTGGGATGTTGTTATTCGGCTTGCAAGCCTCCTCCTTTTTCCTCCAAATATAACAATGGGACAACGCAGCCATCATACCGCTCACGAAGGAGACGCGTTTTGTCTGACCAAACAGTTCTATTTTTGTTTCATCAGACCAGAAAACTTTTCTCCAAAAAGTACGATCTTTGTTCCCATGTGCAGTTGCAAACCGTAGTCTAGCTTTTTTTATGGCGGTTTTGGAGCAGTGGCTTCTTCCTTGCAGAGCGGCCTTTCATGTTATGTCGCTATAGGACTCGTTTTACTGTGGATATAGATACATTTTACCTGTTTCCTCCAGCATCTTCACAAGGTCCTTTGCTGTTGTTCTGGGATTGATTTGCACTTTTCTCGCCAAAGTACGTTAATCTCTAGGAGACAGAACGTGTCTCCTTCCTGAGCGGTATGACGGCTGCGTGGTCCCATGGTGTTTATTCTTGCGTACTATTGTTTGTACAGGTGAACGTGGTACCTTCAGGCATTTGGAAATTGCTCCCAAGGATTAATCAGGTCTACAATTTTCTTTTTGAGGTCTTGGCTGATTTCTTTTGATTTTCCCATGATGTCAAGCAAAGAGGCAAAGAGGCCTTGAAATACATACACCAGGTACACCTCAAATGAACTCAAATTATGTCAATTAGCCTATCAGAAGCTTCTAAATCCATGACATAATTTTCTGGAATTTTCCAAACTGCTTAAAGGCACAGTCAACTTAGTTTATGTAAACTTCTGACCCACTGGAACTGTGATACAGTGAATTATAAGTGAAATAATCGGTCTGTAAACAATTCTTTGAAAAATGACCTGTGTCATGTACAAAGTAGTTTGTTAACTAACTATAGTTTGTTAACAATAAATTTGTGGAGTGGTTGAAAAACAAGTTTTAATGACTCCAACCTAATTGTATGTAAACTTTTGACTTTAACTGTATATCTTGTCACACTGATAATTGTCCCCCTGCGTTCTTGTGTGGAGTGCACACTGCTCAGAGACATAGCTAAAGATCTGGTAATAAAGATCTTAGGGTCGGTTTTTCTCAATGTCTTTTTCTCCTTTCCTTTTCCCCTTCTATGTTCTCCTCTCTAATCCTTTCCACTATCTCCCTCTCGCTCTCTGCCCCCCCTCAGCCTCTCTCTGTGTCCCCCTACTTCTCTCTCTCTCTGTCCACCCTGCACCCATCTCTGTCCACCCCGCACCTTTTTCTCTGTCCCTTCCTCTCTCTCTCTCTCTGTCCCCCCGCGTCCCCCTCTCTGCGTCCCCCTCTCTCTGTCCACCCCGCCTCCCCCTCTCTCATCCCCTCTTTCTCATCCCACCGTCTATAGCCCGTGGACCCTGGTACTGGGAGGTGCAGACAGAATAGGGTTCCAGAGGTCATTCTACAATAATTAAACAGAAATTAGATGAATTTCAATTGGAGATGGTGTGGACACACAATACAGGCCCAGTTATTTTACCTCCTCTTTTTTCACCCCATTTTGTTGCTTTCTTTATTTGCCTCGTTCTTTCAGACAGCCCCAACACACTTAAATTCTTCCATTTCCATGGGCGCAGACACCTCTCCAGGCTAAATTAGCACATTTCTGACGATTCCACCCAATTTTGTTGGACCGCAGTTGACATTTAATTCCACAACTCCACTCGCTCTCTTCTTTCCCAAATTGCTTCCAGATTAATTAGATTTAATAGCCTTTACAAATGGCAGATTTTCAACTCACACCATATAGAATATGGCTTCTGTCATGGTCATGACCAACATACCCTCTGGGTAAAAGTGTAACTGAAGATGTGATCAATAATTTAGCTGAGTATATGCACTCAGCTCTATCACCTGCTTCTCAAGGGCCCTGCAAAATTATGTAATACCATACTGACTGATTTGAATGAGCAAGAGAAAATGCACATGGAAATAGGTCTATAGGAGTGGGTACTAGAGGAGTCTATTTGCAGTTGATGATATTGCAGTGCAGATTGATGCAGTGGGCTCTACTTGGCTAAGAAGTCAATGATACGATTGGCTGTATGAATCAGCCTCTCAGATGTCAGATTATGTGCGTTTGTCAATCCCACCTGTTAGAGCTGGGCTCTGACAGCGACAGGCAGCACTGCTGTCTAACTGGCGACGTAAAACAATGTTAGGATGGAAGGGGATATTGGAAAGCGAAATAAATGTGTGTTTGTTTGTCCATTTATGTTTGCTGGAAGGTGTTATGTACGCCTCTAGGAAGAGGGAACGCAACACCCTGCTACAACTCAACTCCCCGTGGAGTGAAAGAGGTATGGGACTGTAGGTGTAAGGATGACAAAGGCAGAGAATTTAACATTTACTGGGAATTTATTCCTTCACACGGTAAATTTGGGGGAAAGGGTCTGGACGGAGTCAAAGCCCCCTTTCCTACCTTATCTGCCTACCCACTACTTACCTACAGTCCCATACCTCCTTCACTCCACAGGGAGTTGAGTTGTAGGAGGGTGTTGCGTTCCCTCTTCCTAGAGGCGTACGTAACATAATGGGGGCTCATCCGGGATTCCATTAAACCCACCGGACTCTGCTGCTCTGAGCTCTCTGTGGTTAGTGACTGAGGTGTGATGGTCGGTTGTGAGTTTGGATGACTTGTTTAGTTTGCGTGTGTTCAGTAGACTGCATTGTACAAGATGGCTGCCTCAGCCATCCAAGTTTTTTGAAGTGCCCTCTACTGATCGTTTGGTGGGGTTGCGGAAAGTAGACCTTTGCGCTATAGCAGACCATTATGGACTCTCCATCCCTGAGAAAGCCATAAAGGCTGAGCTTTTGGTGCTAGTCAGGGAGGGTTCAGTGAGAAAACCAATTTTCTCGTTGAAAGATGAGGAGAGGGAGGCTTCAGGAGAGGAGACGGGTATACTTTCCAATGCCAAGTCGGAGGACAGGGCGGAGGAAGGGATTGCTCGTACCCCCTTTACATTGCCCCGATATGACCCTTTATCTTCTGCTTTGGGTCGTTCAGACAGGACCGCTAGGCTGAAGGTGAGGCTGGCCCGTTTAGAAATGGAGCAAAAAGATAGAGAGACAAATGAAGTTAGATCTAGAAATGAGGAGAATGGAAATCGACAAGGAGGTGAGGATCCGACAACTGGAGCTAGCCGCTGGCTCCAGTGCGACTCCACAACCCGCTAATCATCAAGCCCTCCATTCCGGGAGTCAGAAGTTGATTCCTATTTATCTGTGTTTGAGCGTGTGGCCGCTGCGCTGCATTGGCCACTCGAGATTTGGCCACTCCTGTTGCAATGTTAATTGTCTGGGAAAGCCCAGGAAGTAGTAGTTGCTCTCTCCCTGGAAGACAGTTTAAATCTCTGTGCTTATGAGATGGTGCCTGAAGCTTATAGGCAGCGCTTCAGGAACCACAAAAAACCCTCTCACCGTACGTTTGTTGAGTTTGCAAGGGACAAAGAGTCTCTGTTTAAAGCTAACACCTTTGCTGATATTCGGGAGTTGATGCTGTTGGAGGATTTTAAAAGCAACCGCCCTGATAGAATTTAGTTCATTTAAATGAACAGAAAGTGGCGACATTGGCCCCGGCAGCAGTGTTGGCAGATGAGTACCCTTTGACACACAAGACTGTCTTTGGAGCGCCTCATTTTGAAGGCCGAACGATTACGTCATCAGTGCCTCGTTCAGGTCGCTTTTCCTCTGACAACCCTAAGCCTTTTCATGCAATCGTTACTGTTTTTATTGTCACCAAAAGGGTAATGTGATTGCAGACTGCCCGGTTTTGAAGAATATACCGAAACAGTCTGTGTCACCATCCCCAAAAATGAAAAGTGTGGGTTTAGTCAAGTCTTTGGCTTGATTCAGCATATTGATTCAGCATTTGGGAAACCTGATCCTATCTATGCTCCGTTTATCTCTACCGGTTGTGTTTCCTTAACCTTTTCGGGATAGGGGGCAGCATTTTCACTTTTTGATGTCTGTGAGTATAACAGAACCCATATGGCAGGCGAAAACCTGAGAAATCCAACCAGGAAGTGGGACATCTGAGGTTTGTAGTTTTTCAAAACTTGGCCTACCAAATACACATTGAGATATGGATGAGGTTGCACTTCCTACTGCTTCCACTAGATGTCAACCGTCTTGAAACTTGAATGAGGATTCTACTATAAAGGAGGGGCTCATGAAACCTCTTTGAGTCAGTGGTCTGGCAGAGAGCCTTGGTCTCATGACGCGTGCTCCCGACAGAGTTACCTCACGTTCCAGTGCTTTTTCTGAAGACAAATGAATTCTCCGGTTGGAACATTATTGATGTTTTATGTTAAAAACATCCGAACGATTGATTCCATACAGTCCTTTAGAAACATGTCAAACGATGTAATGGAACGTTTTGAGTTTTTGTATGGATGAAGTGCCTGCGCCTCATGAAGATGGATTACTGGGCTGAACACGCTAACAACAAGTGGCTATTTGGACATAAATTACGGACTTTATGGAACAACTCAGTCATTTATTGTCGAACTGGGATTCCTGGGTGTGCCTTCTGATGAAGATCATCAAAGGTAAATTCATATTTATGGTGTTGTTTCTAACTTTGTTGATTCCAAAATGGCGGACATTCCTCTGTCTGTTTTGGGCTCTAAGCGCCGTTCTCAGCTTATGCTTTTTCCGTAAAGCTTTTTGAAATCTGACACAGTGGTTGCATTAACTTCTTGCGACTAGGGGGCGATATTACATTTTTGGATGAAAAATTTTCCCGTTTTAAACAAAATATTTTGTCACGAAAAGATGCTCGACTATGCATATAATTGACAGCTTTGGATAGAAAACACTCTGACGTTTCCAAAATTGCAAAGATATTGTCTGTGAGTGCAACAGAACTGATGTTACAGGCGAAACCCAGATAAAAATCCAATCAGGAAGTGCCGCATTTTTTGAATGCTATATGGCCGTGAATGAGCTACGAATGAGCTTACGTTTTCTACGTATTCCCCAAGGTGTCTACAGCATTGTGACGTCTTTTTACGCATTTCCGATGAAGAATCGCCATAAGGGACCATATTTAGCAAGTGGTCACATGGTGTCTCCCGCAGAAAATCTTGCGTAAAATACTGAGGTAGCCATTTTTCCAATCGCTTCTTATGAGAAACCAATTGCCTCGACGGATATATTATCGAATATATATGTTAAAAACACCTTGAGGATGGATCCTAAACAACGTTTGCCGTGTTTCTGTCGATATTATGGAGCTAATTTGGAAAAAAGTTTGGCGTTGTAGTGGTAGCATTTTCCGGTCGATTTCTCAGCCAAGCATGATGAACAAACGGGAGCTATTTCGCCTACAAAAATAATATTTTTGGAAAAAAGGAACATTTGCTATCTAACTGGGAGTCTCCTAAGTGAAAACATCCGAAGTTCTTCAAAGGTAAATGATTTAATTTGATTGCTTTTCTTATTTTCGTGAAAATGTTGCCTGCTGCCAGCAGAGCCTAGCATAGCATTATGCCATGATAAACTTACACAAATGCTTGTCTAGCGTTGGCTGTAACGCATATTTTGAAAATCTGAGATGACAGTGTGATTAACAAAAGGCTAAGCTTGTGTTTGAATATATATTTCATTTGCGATTTTCATGAATAGGAAAAGTTTCTAGGGTTATTTATGTCCGCTGCGTTATGCTAATTCATTTGAGGCTATGATTACACTCCCGGATCCGGGATTGCTAGTCGCAAAAGGAGAAGTCTATCTTTAATTTCATGAATAACACTACTATCATTTATCAATGTTTATTATGAGTATTTCTGCAAAATCACTGGATGTTTTGGAATCAAAACATTACATTGGCGCCTTACGTGCAGTAAACTGAGACTTTTGGATATAAATATGCACATTATCGAACAAAACATACATGTATTGTGTAACATGATGTCCTGTGAGGGTCATCTGATGAAGATCATCAAAGGTTAGTGATTCATTTTATCTATATTTCTGCTTTTTGTGACTCCTATCTTTGGCTGGAAAAATGGCTGTGTGTTTTTTCGACTTGACGGTGATGTAACATAATCATATGTTGTGCTTTAGCTGTAAAGCATTTTTGAAATCGGACACAATAGGTAGATTAACAAGATGTTTATCTTTCATTTGCTGCATTGGACTTGCTAATGTGTGAACGTTACATATTTCTAAAAAATATTTTAGAATTTTGCGCGTTGCCTTTTCCTCGGAAGGTTGTCGTGTTAGAAAGGTTAACTGGAGAACAAGCGGATCAAAAGCACATACAAATCTTACGAGACACCGGGGCGGCGCAATCAGTAATCGTTACTGATGCTTTACCCTGGTCTCCTAAAACGGATTGTGGCTCGCATGTCATATTAGAGGGTATAGAGACAAAAACCATACCTGTACCATTACACTGGGTCCACTTGGTATCAGGACGTTTCCGTGTTGGTGTAGTGTCTACACTGCCAGTAAAATGAGTTACATTACTACTAGGGAACAATATCGCTGGTGGTAACGTCACTCCTGTGTTAGAGGTAGTAGACAACCCAGAAATCAGAACAGCAGATGATAAATTGGTTCAAGCATTTCCCCATGTTTGTCCTGATGTGTGTTAACGAGTGCACAATCTCGCAAGCTAGGAGATGTGAGAATGTTGAGGTAGAAGACAATGCACCAAGTAATCCTTCTGCAATGTCGACAGTTTTTACCCCCGTAAAAACTAAGGTAGGGGAAAGCGAAATCGCGCCCCAATTTCATGACATTCTTTTGTCTGTCATCCCCGGGAAGGTGATTGAATGACAAAAAGGAGACACCAGTCTCCGCAAGTGTTTTGCTTTGGTAATTTCCATTGAGGAAGCTAAAACTAGAGAGACCGCCTACTTTATGGAAGCAGGAGTTTTGATGCGTAAATGGGCAGCTCATGACACCATTAATGACAGGAGTGAAGTGTGTCAAGTGATTGTTCCTACACCGTTCCGACAGCAAGTGTTGTCACTAGCCCATGACCAGGCGTTGTTCGGACATTTAGGGATCACGAAGACTTATAACCTAGTCCTTCAAAAAAAATTCTGGCCAGGTTTGAAGTCTGACATTGTCCAATTTTGTAAAGCATGTCACGTATTTCAACTCACTGGGAAAGTGAATCAAACAGTTCCTTGAGCGCCGCTCTGCAACGATTCCTGTGGTGGGGGAACCGTTTGAAAGAGTGATAATTGATTGTGTAGGTTCATTGCCAAAAACCAGGTCAGGTAACCAGTTCTTACTACCAATAATGTGCAGTGCTACTCGATACCCAGAAGCTATTCCTCTCCGTACTCTAACGGCTAAGACTGTGGTAAAGGCACTAGTGAAGTTCTTCTCTACGTTTGGACTCCCTAAAGTAATCCAAACTGATCAGGGAACCAACTTCATGTCAAAACTGTTCTCAAATGTGTTAAAGACACTGTGTATTTCCCATCAGGTCTCCAGTCCATATCATCCGGAGAGTCAAGGGGCCCTCGAACGCTGGAATCAGACGTTAAAGGCGATGCTACGCAAGTATTGCATGGATACCAGTACCGATTGGGATGAGGGGGTGCCCTTTGTCCTATTTGCTATAAGGGAAACGATACAAGAGTCCATAGTGTTCAGTCCTGCTGACCTTGTGTTTGGACACACCCCACGGGGTCTGCTGAAAGTTGTGAAGGAGCATATATTATCTCCTACACATAGTAGTTCCCTTAAAAATGTGTTGGATTATGTCAGTAAGATGCAGGAGAGACTGCACGCCGCATGTGCGTTAACCCAAAAGTCTCTCTCCTCGTCTCAAAAACGCATGAAGTTGCATTATGACAAAAAGGCTGTTGGCCGTTCTTTCGCACCAGAGTATCAAGTTTTAGTTTTGTTGCCAATCCCTGGCTCATCTCTATCGGCACATTTTTCTGGGCCATATCTTGTGGAAAAGAAACTCCGTGACACCAATTATGTGATAAAGATCGGAGGCGTTCTTCCCGTATATGTCATGCTAACATGTTGAAAGCAAATTATGTGCGTGATTCTCCCAACTGTTCCTCAGGTAAGCCGGTCCAGGCCGCCGTCTCCAGTGTGGCTGTGGTGGTGCTGAAGCCTGGCTGGGACCTAGAGGAGGATTGGAGGACGGGTTGGAGTTATGTCATACGTTACAGCAGTGTGAATGCTTATGTAACTCAGAGATGCTGAAAAAGTTACCCTCTCAAATGGAACATTTAGAGAACGATCAAACTAATGATCTCATCCTATTGATAAATAGTTTTCTCACTGTGTTTCAGTGATGATGTGGATGTGGGGAACGCTGCTCCATTACGTCAGCATCCGTACCAGGTTAATGCAAAGAAAAGGGAGGTAATGAAAGGTGAGGTAGCTTATTTATTACAGAATGACATGTCAAAACCCAGTAACAGCTCCTGGAGTTCCCCGTGTATTCTTGTTCCTAAGCCTGACGGTGGCTGGGTGAAAAAACAGAGTCTTTGTAACGAGTGCGAAGAGAGTCGGGAAGCAAGTTCAGGGAGTGAGCTTTTTAATAAATAAAAGAAACAATGAACAATAAACAAACAACGAATCGACATGAAAACAGTTTCAATAACATCTGAGCAAAGAACTAAGGGGAGTGACAGATGTAGGGAAGATAATCAAGGAGATGATGGAGTCCAGGTGAGTGTCATAAGGCGCAGGTGCGCAAGACGATGGTGACAGGTGTGCGGGATAATGAGCAGGCCAGAGAGGGAGTATACAGTGCATTGCGAAAGTATTCGGCCCCCTTGAACTTTGCGACCTTTTGCCACATTTCAGGCTTCAAACATAAATATATAAAACTGTATTTTTTTGTGAAGAATCAACAACAAGTGGGACACAATCATGAAGTGGAACGACATTTATTGGATATTTCAAACTTTTTAACAAATCAAAAACTGAAAAATTGGGTGTGCAAAATTATTCAGCCCCCTTAAGTTAATACTTTGTAGCGCCACCTTTTGCTGCGATTACAGCTGTAAGTCGCTTGGGGTATGTCTATCAGTTTTGCACATCGAGAGACTGAAAGTTTTTCCCATTCCTCCTTGCAAAACAGCTCAAGCTCAGTGAGGTTGGATGTAGAGCATTTGTGAACAGCAGTTTTCAGTTCTTTCCACAGATTCTCGATTGGATTCAGGTCTGGACTTTGACTTGGCCATTCTAACACCTGGATATGTTTATTTTTGAACCATTCCATTGTAGATTTTGCTTTATGTTTTGGATCATTGTCTTGTTGGAAGACAAATCTTCGTCCCAGTCTCAGGTCTTTTGCAGACTCCATCAGGTTTTCTTCCAGAATGGTCTTGTATTTGGCTCCATCCATCTTCCCATCAATTTTAACCATCTTCCCTGTCCCTGCTGAAGAAAAGCAGGCCCAAACCATGATGCTGCCACCACCATGTTTGACAGTGGGGATGGTGTGTTCAGTGTGATGAGCTGTGTTGCTTTTACGCCAAACATAACGTCTTGCATTGTTGCCAAAAAGTTAAATTTTGGTTTCATCTGACCAGAGCACCTTCTTCCACATGTTTGGTGTGTCTCCCAGGTGGCTTGTGGCAAACTTTAAACAACACTTTTTATGGATATCTTTAAGAAATGTCTTTCTTCTTGCCACTCTTCCATAAAGGCCAGATTTG